>NC_052942.1:28801218-29091927 GCF_013358895.1 Oreochromis aureus | reverse complement strand
CAACACTGGCTCTGCTCCATACTCATATCATTGACATCCATGCAGACGATTATAGAAAGGATCCTAGAACTGGCAGAATGGCACTACAAGACAGACCATTCAAAGGAGGTAAAACGAGTTACCAGACACACTGAAAGTTGCAGAAGGAGCTCGTGTCATGCTCACCAGAAACATTGACATACAAAATGGTTTGGTTAATGGAGCTTTTGGAAAACTACTTAGAGTAGTTCACTCTGAAAATGACCAACACATCATCAAGCTTGGACTTAAAATGGATAATGAGACATCTGAAAGAATAACCGCACACCAGCAGACGACATGGTGTACATTGAGAGAGCAGAGGAGAATCTAAAGCAGAAAGGAGTGGTACGAAGACAGTTCCCAGTGAAGCTGGCCTTTGCATGTACAATACATAAGGTACAGGGTATGACAACCACATCAGCTGTTGTCTCTCTTAAGAGCATTTTTGAGCCCGGCATGGCCTACGTAGCTGTCAGCAGAGTGACGTCTCTCAGTGGACTGTATCTTCTTGATATGGAGGAGAAAAAATATTCACCAACCCAGAAATCACTGCAGCGCTTGAGAACATGAGACAAGCCAACCTTGATGACATGATGCCTCTTCTACAAGTGAGACAAACACTGAGCAGGTCAGACGTTTTCACCATTGTTCATCATAACACAGAGGGACTGCCAGCTCACATTAATGACATCAAGAGTCACCATGAATTGTGTCTAGCAGATGTTTTGTGCCTAACAGAAACACACCTGCGGGGCTCTTTTTGTCGCAGAGAGTCTCCACTTGAAAATTACAGTTTGTTCAAACGCAACAGACACCTTTCCTACACAAACTTTCCCCAGATGGCAAACAGAAGTGGTGGTGGAGTTGCTGTTTATGTGAAAAGTGACATTCAAGTGCATGAAAACAGTACATCCATAATGTAACTGACCTTGAATTTCTGGCTTTAAAGGTTGAAGCACCAGTCAGTGCACTGATTGCAGTTGTGTACAGACCTCCAGACTACACTCTGAGGCCATTCCTGAAAAACCTGGTAAGCCTATTAGACTCATTAGAGATCATGGACTGTCATCCCATCATAGTGTGTGGTGATTTTAATGAGAATGTTTTATCCAGTGCAAACAAACCAATCCTGGAGCTGTTTGAGTCTAGGGATACGCACAGGTCATCACTGCCCCTACCACAGAGAAGAACACACTGCTTGACCTAATTTTCATTTCTCAGCCAGAGCGATGTCTCCATTCTGGAGTCATGAAGACCTACTATAGTTACCATGACCCTGTATACTGTGTATTGTCCTGTGATGATTCATGATCTAGATCTTTGACTACAGTAAGTAATTTCTATATTTTTGAATGACTTAAGAAAGTAGAGCGATATTTAAAAGTTGACTTAAGAAAAAAATGCCCTGCATTGCAGTATAATGTTTGAATTTTTACATAAAATACAATTAAATGAATTAAATAATGATATCAATAAAATATGACAATTTTATTTATTACAGAAAATCTAAAAATCAGTAATCTATGAATGTCAGAAAAATCAAATATAGCAGTTTAAAACGAACAGTGTAGGCATATCCTCTCTGCAGCCAGGCTTCAAAATCCTGCCAGGCTGCCCCAGTCTCACTGTGGCTGGGAGGGAGGGAGGGTGGACCAGAGGATTGCCCACACAACAAATAAATGTTCAACAGCTTCTTCATTGTTTCTGAGAGAACAACACAGACTAACGTTTGCTTTTTTAAAAAGAAAAAAAAAAAGAAAAGAAAAAAAAAAAAAGAAAAAACCTAATTACAGCAATAATGACAGTTAAGCCAGTTTATCTGTGCCTCTATTTTGAAATAATATTTACAAAATGTTATTGATTTCAGTTTGTTATAATCTTTAAACTTTTTCAAAAGTATATGATTATATTTTTGGACAAATCTTACGATGAAACATACATTTTTATGAGCTTTTATCATGTTTCAGCCAGTGCATTTATCAGGGTGGGTCTGGGTTGATAAATGCACTGGCTGATAACTTCACATTTCTGGCCAGAATGTTTCAGCAGTGTTACATATGCACTACATATGTTACACTTGCTTTTGTTACCAGCTGATACCCTACATTTGTATAGACATTGGATGGTGTGAGGCTGGGGAGTTGAGTGGAGTGGGTGGGTGGGAGTTGAGTGGGCGGGTACGGTGGGAGGTTGTTAGGCTTCTTTCTTTTTTTTTTTTTTTTTTAAGAGAGACACAGTCCTCCTGTGTCTTCTCAAAGCTTCACATGTACAATCCAACAGTGTGAAGCACATAGCAGCCAGAAACTGTAATGCCACAGATCAGAGAGGCTTCATCATCACCATCTTCGCCGTGACGATCAGAGCGTGAGACTTCACATCTAGAAGTCCTCCTTCTAGCTTGTCCCACAAGCAGTCGGTGAGATTTACTCACAACAAAAAGGGTTAATGACATTATTTCCATGAAAACGTATTAATTCTTTGTAAAGTGTTTAAATTGTGTTTTCACTTGACCTTAGGAGTGTTATTTTGAGTGTATTTTAATATCTGTACTCAGGTGTTTCCCTCTGTGATCCATCCCTTCAGAGCTGAGACACTCAGGACTGAACAGACTGCACAGTTTCTGTGACCGAGCCTCAAAACATCTTCTTTGAAACCACACATGATAGAAGGGCTTTATATTTGCAGCAGCACTACTAAAGGTATTCAGTTTATTACAGGATGTGTTTGTTTCTTAGGACCAGCTCCAAGTGCACACTACCTAACATATACACCTTTCTGTTCCTTACAAACCAACTACTCTGGATCATATGGCCAGTTGGCAGGAATGTTGCTGCAGGAAAACATCCCTGGAGATCACCATCATTGCCAGACTGACTGTGCCTCCTCTGTGCAGTGTCAAGATCCTCCTTAAATGAGTGTGTAAGTTAACATTTTCATTATTTTATTCCCTTTGACAAGTATCACCGGTATTTACATTTACAACTACATATGTTCCTGTTTTCTGCTCTTCTTTTAAAGTCCTCAGCTATCCTGCTTCTGTGCTGCTTGCCACACATCAAACACTGGCCGGATGACAGGAGGATCCACTCTGAAGTCACTGGACATGATGAGGATCATATGGGACTTTATAGTTTCACAGAAACGTTGTGCTCTTTGATTACAGGTTTTAAATGGACATAATGACTGCCTCTCTCTGATCAACAGGCTAAAGGATTGTTTTCATTGTTAGAGCTCTGTACAATGTATGCTTATTTAATATTTCATCACAGAGCAAACCTTTATTTATTTAACATATTTTTATTTTGTTTTACTGTTGAATTAACTGTGGGATTTTTTTTAAGTGGGCACTCAGGATGTCATATGACCAGAAATGTGGTAACTGGAATTCTACAGTATGTTAAAAAAAATCTGCTAAGAACAAAACACACACAAAAAAACCCCAAGAGAACTCAAATTCGTTCCATGTAATCCAATCTAAAACATTTTAAACTGCTGAACAGCAACACAAACAGTGTTAAAGAAACAGTGTTAACAGAATAATTATGATGAGTTTGTACCAAAGTTTCAGGTCACATGGCACACCTAGTGTGTAGTGCGGGGTATCAGCTGGTAAGTATAGGTTTTTTCATATTTGTGTCCTTAGAGTTCAGATAGATAAAGCCTTGTGTATAATAATTAGTCATAACCACAACTCAAAGTCAGGGACTAACTAAATTTGTGACTTTGTGTCTGAGCCCAGGTTAAAACACAGTGTTAAAAAGCATTTAGTGGCATGGCTGAACAATGCTGTAAACTAATGATACTTATTTATCCATGTTCACAAAAAGGACTAATGTGTTTATTTGATTATTTTTATGTGTTAAACTGTGTTACCACCTTAGGCTTTCATTTGAGTTTACTCAAAAATCTCTATACAGTTCTCTTTTTACCACTGTGTGGACACTGTTTACAATAAAACATAAAAAGAATGAGTAATAAAAGATGTGTAGACAGATCAGTAGATTAAGTAGACCAATAGAAACAGCTGTTCAGCCATGTTCTAAGAAACCAACACAATTTAAAAGGTTCAGGATTATGGTTTTAAAAGTTGAATTTTCATGTATTTCATATGTTGCTTATTATTTTTATTTGGTTATTTAATTTAGTTATTTTTATTTATTCTCCTGTGAAGTGTTTAACAAAAATAGCTACTTTAATTTCAATTTTATTTGTTTATTATTTGGTAATTCGTTCTTTGAGAATCGAGTCTGTGCCAAAACTAAAGTTGAACAGACACATGACAGGATCAGATTATTAACACCTTAAAACATTGCAAACGTCTCTTTTAAAAGGATTTTATTCTATTTTGAAAAAAAACATTTGTTGAATTAATTTAAGTCCTTTTCAGAAAGAAGCTGTAAAATATGACGTAAGATTTTCATGTTATTTTCTATGACATACAAAACAATTGATGTATGTAATACCATTAAACATGATATACACATGTGTATATGTCTGAAAAACATTATGCTGTATATTAAAGCTTGTATTTTCTCCAGAATGTTTGTTCATCTTTTCAGTTCAATTCAACAAATTTGTTTTTACATTTATTTTATTATTATTTTTTATGAATTAGAGATTTATAATACATAATTCCACTCTTTAACTGATTAGAAGAATATGAACTTTTGTTATTCATTCAGAGGTTTTCTGACTACATTTTCTTTTGTCATTACTCATCTTTTCTAATTTACATTTTAAACATGTTCAGCTATTTTCCAACTTCTTCTGTGTGAAAATCAGCTTTCAAAAGTTCAGCACTTTTGTTTTCAGGTTAAAAATTCTGTATTTTCCAGCTAATTCAACATTTTTAGCTTAATATTCAGTAATTATTTCATTTCAGTGCATACATTCAGATTCAAGCATTCACACTGCAGTTTCTTCAGAAAATGCACTTTCTAGTTATTAGTGTGAATGCTTGTAAAAGCATTCACAGTATTGTTCTTCTAATCTTTATTATTCTATTTTATTATTATCTATTCCAGACGTTTTTTGTACTCCTACTCCTTCAAAACCGTTCAACTTAGAAAACCATTCAAACACCGTTAGATTCCTCTTCTTTTGGACATGACTGCTTCTATTTTTCTCATTTTTAACATTTATATTTTTAATTTTATTTAACTTTTTTCAACAAAAATTTCCCATGTATTTCAATGGGGAGACCCTTCAAATCATCATTCAACTTACTCATTTTAAACTCCTACTACTTCGACATACATTGACGTAGAGCCACCATTCAAACTTTAAATCGAAGACAAGACATTCAACTATTGAACTTGTATTTATCTTTTCAATATCTCTTATACTTTTTCTTCAGTTCCAGTTTAAGTTTCATGATGTTTTTCACCCGTTTCAGAGTTTATAATGGGTGTGTATGGGACGGAATGTTGGGGCTAGAGTGAGACAGCTGAACTGCTAGAGTGAGAGGAGCGAAAAAAAATTAATCTTAAAATATTTTTAAAACTGCCGCTGTGTCCGCAGCGTTTGCTCTACAGGTATGATTTTACCCTCAAAACGTAGCCATCGCTGTCCTCTTTCATCCAATGTGTTTACTATTGTACTAGGTGTTATGGTTCTTTCATAAATGTCACCAATGCACAGCCTCCTCCCTCCAACTCCTCCATAGACTCTAATGTTAAAATGGCTCAGAAGGTTCGTTTGAAAAGCAGAAGAGCATGGTGTTTTTACACTGTCACCACGTCCATATAATAAACTCCACAGGCATGAAAACTGAGAATTAGGTAGACTGGACATTGCTGCCGCTCACGGTGAAAGAATTTCGTCAATAGGACCTGTACTTTTCATTTGGGAGCGATTTGTTTCGACCTGACTTTTCTGTTCATTTTAAGCAGCAAAAGTGAGGTGCATGTCTGTGTGCGTGTGTATGGAGCCACTGGGTGCAGTCACTATAGCAACCAGGCTCACACCTGCCTGCCTAACGAGCTCTCTCTCTCTCACTGTGCCAAGATTCATCTTAAACACTTCTCTTTCAACTGCTGCTGTATCCACAGTGTTTGCTCTACAGACATCATTTTACCCTCAAAACGAAGCCATCGTTGTTCTCTTTCCAACAGCGTGTCTTTCAAAGCTCATAGATACAAATGTTTTAAACTGTGTGCATCCAAGTGGAGGGATCACATTTTAGTCATTCAGTGATTCAAAGAATATGAACTTTTAATATTCATTCAGATGTTTTCTGACTCTAAATTTTCTTTTCTCATTTCTTAGGTTTTTCTAATTTTAATTTAAAAACTTTTCAGCTATTTTCCAACTTCTTCTGTGTGAACATCAGCTTTCAAAAGTTCTGCACTTTTGTTTTCAGGTTAAAAACTCTGTATTTTCCAGCTCATTCAACATTTTTATTTTTAACTCAAAATTCAGCAATTAATTCATTTCAGTGCATACATTCAGATTCAAGCATTCACACTGCAGTTTCTTCAGAAAATGCACTTTCTAGTTATATTTTATTATATATTCCGTACGTTTTTTGTACTCCTACTCCTTCAAAACCGTTCTACTTAGAAAAACCATTCAAACACCGTTAGATTCCTCTTCTTTAGGACACGACTGCTTCTACTTTTCTCATTTTTAACATTTATATTTTTAATTTTATTCAACTTTTTTCAACAAAAATTTCCCATGTATTTCAATGGGGAGACCCTTCAAATCATCATTCAACTTACTCATTTTTAAACTCCTACTACTTCCACATACATTGACGTAGATCCACCATTCAAACTTTAAAACGAAGACAAGACATTCAACTATTCAACTTGTATTTATCTTTTCAATATCTGTTATACTTTTTCTTCAGTTCCAGTTTAAGTTTCATGATGTTTTTTCAGCCGTTTCAGAGTTTATAATGGGTGTGTATGGGACGGAATGTTGGGGCTAGAGTGAGACAGCTCAACTGCTAGAGTGAGAGGAGCAAAAAAATTAATCTTAAAATATTTTTTAAAACTGCTGCTGTGTCCGCAGCGTTTGCTCTACAGGTATGATTTTACCCTCAAAACGTAGCCATCGCTGTCCTCTTTCATCCAATGTGTTTACTATTGTACTAGGTGTTATGGTTCTTTCATAAATGTCACCAAAGCACAGCCTCCTCCCTCCAACTCCTCCATAGACTCTAATGTTAAAATGGCTCAGAAAGTTCCTTTGAAAATCAGAAGAGCAGGCTGTCTTTACACTGTCACCACGTCCATATAATAAACTCCACAAGCATGAAAACTGAGAATTAGGTAGACTGGACATTGCTGCCGCTCACGGTGAAAGAATTTCGTCAATAGGACCTGTACTTTTCATTTGGGAAGGATTTGTTTGGGGCTGACTTTTCTGTTCATTTTAAGCAGCAAAAGTGAGGTGCATGTCTGCGTGCGTGTGTACTGAGCCATTGGGTGCAGTCACTATAGCAACCAGGCTCACACCTGCCTGCTTAACGAGCTCTCTCTCTCACTGTGCCAAGATTCATTTTAAACACTTCTCTTTCAACTGCTGCTGTGTCCACAGTGTTTGCTCTACAGCCATCATTTTACCCTCAAAACGTCGCCATCGATGTTCTCTTTCCAACAGCATGTCTTTCAAAGCTCAGAAATATAAACTTTTTAAACTGTGTGGATCCAAGTGGAGGGATCACATTTCAGTCATTCAGTGATTCAAAGAATATGAACTTTTAATATTCATTCAGATGTTTTCTGACTCTAAATTTTCTGTTCTCATTACTTAGGTTTTTCTAATTTAAAATTAAAACATTTTCAGCAATTTTCCAACTTCTTCTCTGTGCTTGTCAGCTTTTAGCAGTTCAGCACTTTTGTTTTCAGGTGCAAATTTCTGTATTTTTTTATCTCATTCAACATTTTTAACTTAAAATTCAGCAATTAATTCATTTCAGTGCATACATTCAGATTCAAGCATTCACACTGCAGTTTCTTCAGAAAATGCACTTTCTAGTTATTTGTTATTATTAATCTTCATCTCTGTTCCACAGCTCGTCTTTGTCCGGTCTTCAGCCACTGACCCCGAACCTGTTGATGCTGAAGTCACAAAGTGCCTCATACACTAGACCCCACACTAAAATCTGCACTACACTTGGCACAGTATAGTCAGACAAGTACTGTTCTCATTGCAACCACCAAACTCAGACTTGTCCATCAGAACCTGTTGCAGCAGATGGCCGCACCCTCCCTGAGCCTGGTCCTGCTGGAGGTTTCTTCCTGTTCGAAGGGAGTTTCTCCTTCCCACTGTCACCAAAACACTTGCTCCTATGGGGCCATATGATTGTTGGGGTTTGCTCTGTTTTCTTTGTATTATTGTAGGGTCTTTACCTTACAATATGAAGTCCTTGAGGCAACTGTGGTTGTGGTTTAGGACTATATAAATAAAACTGAATTTAATTTAATGCAGTGACTCCAGAGAGCAGAGGCTGAATTGTAGTTATCATGTACAACCTTATATACGTCTTTGTCTCTTCTGCTGGATGTGAGGATATGTCATAATACAAAAAAATAATGCTCATACAAATTTCTGTCCAATTAGATTCCACTACTCTCTAAATCTGTTTGCACTGGTGTCAAAGAAAAGGCTGATAATGATGATAAAACTCTGTTTACTAGTCTTTACTAGTTTTTCTCCACCTCACGTGGCAAAAAAGGGCTTTGTCCTAAGTGGGCCTAAGTTTCTGCACCAGGACCAGCAATCTGGAAACTCTGGCACAGACCCAGGACCCACTGAAAAGATAATATCTAAGCAGAGATGGCCAGAAGGATATCCGTGAATGTTTGCTTAGACTTTTTGCCCCATCAATCTACACCCAGATGAAACTGTATGGATGCATGTCAGTCTTTGTACAGTATAGTCTTTTAAAAGTATTATATATTCAGTACCTATATTATGAAGCTAAATATAATTAATAGTAAATACCATTCTAAAATAGATATTTAAAATAGAATTGATTAAAGAACATTTTAATTAATGGGAATAAAAGACAAAAGTTTGCTTTATTATATTAGACCATTATTCATTAATAAAAAAGACACTAATTCTGACAATGAATTCAACAAACACTTTGGACATGCAAAGGAATTCAACGGACTTCATCCCTCTTTCCTTCAGCTTTGCTGAACCCAGAATGACCTTTATGAATAATGAGGTATTCCAGTGGTAACCTTGACAACTGGTCTATGTTGTTGGCAGATAGGCACAGAGTTAACGTAATTCAGCTGCCGACAAGGAATGCAGAGTGTTTATTCTGCCCACTGAATAGAGGGATGGAAGTTTCCTGATTAACACTGACAATCTGAAGAGCACAATGTGCAAGTACATTAATAATAAACACTTAAAATGCCTGAGCATGCTTTTAAAAAGGGTTACACAGTCATGAAAAGATGTAGGTAAGGTGTATGAATGAACGATGAGGGAGGGATGACAGCAAGGTTAAAAGATATCTTGGCTCGGTTTCCTAAACTTTATTTGGACCGCTTGTCCTATTTTATAGCACCTAAGAAGAAATTCTACAAATTTTTTGGGGTGTACTAATTAGTGAGGTTTTTTTAGGATGTACAAAGTGCATAATTAATAAGCCAAGAAACTTAAATGGCTTCCTTGGTGTTCAGCATTAATTACCTCCTCAAATTAACATATCCGCCCCATCATTTTCTCCCACTGTGACTTTAACACTTTAAGATTACAGAATACCCACGGGCACTTCCTCACAGGGACACTGAAAAGGTCATGAACCCAGAACATATATGGCATGTCTCTGTGGTATATAAAGGATAACTTTATGGTTATGACAGCATTATGTAGGGTCAGTTTTCTGTCCCATCCCCCGTTCTGAAATGCCTGGGGATGGTTTGAGTTCTCTAAGTATATTGATCTGTTTGTCTATATGAAGAATGGATAACCATAAGAACAAATAAAATCTACTGTAGCATTGACTTCTGTTCATTTAACACATAAATAGTAATTGCTCACTACATATCTGAGATCATGCAAAGGACACTTAACCATTAAATATTGTGAAGTATCTTTTTTACTGGTATACTGGTATATTGTAGATATTAACTTTCACATTTCTGTACTTTGTATGTGTTTCTGTGAGTAATTGTTACTTAACTTGCTAAAAGAAATATTTTTGCATGATTAATATTGACAAAGCCCTTACTGGCATAACTTGTTATGAGGCCAATAAAAAAATGTGTTCAACACTAGAGCCTTTCCTAAGGCTGCAAAATATTTACTGAATATTACTGAAATGAATTTCATTGACTTGTGCTCTGCATAGATGCACTGATGTGTGCCAAATGTGCCAAGCCAGTGTGCCAGCTCTGTGGGTGCAACTCCCCCAATGTCAGATGACCAGGTTGTGAATCATTGATCTGAGCAAATCAATAGTCAGCACGTCCATCTCCCGTCCACTCTCAGTGGGTCACCATCTGTGTGTGTGTCCATATCCTGTCCGAAGCCATCGCAGGAGCCCATCAGCACACACCAGGTGGCTGCCATCTGGGTCCCGCCGCTTAACACACAGCATGGTTCTCTGTGTAGGAGAGTGTTGTATGTATGCATGTGCTTGCAAGATAGAGACTGACTACTAAATGTCACATTTGTGGGCGTGGATCCACAGTTACTGTGTTGTAAGTGTTGAATTGAGTCCACACATGTGAAACCACAAAGGTGCACAGCGTGTCCATGCAGAAAGGTGAGGATTTCTGTAAAATGTGTGCAGACAGAGATACCCAGTTCCAGAGGAGCTGGTGGCCAGCATTGAAAAATGTTGCGTGATAATAAAGTGTTAACAAGGTGCTTGTTGTTTTGGCATGCCACTATCTTGATGACTAGGTGTGAAATATTTTAGAAGATAGTGTTTTGAAATAAGTGTACAAACATGGAAGTGTTGTTGCGTTGGTGTGAGTTTCTAACACTTTTTGACTAGCTCCCTTTCACACTCTTAAGTATCACACGGCTTGCTGAATTTGTGGACTTGAGTCATGACACTTCACTGCACATTACATCATGCTTAGCTGTCAAAATTGGGACAGAAATCACCACATTTCTCCTCCCTTTATCTATTTGCGATATTCATTGCCATGCCATTTGACTTCGAAAAGGTACATATTTTGAAATTTAAACAGATTTTTAAACTCCTACACATTTTTTGACAAGTCTTTCTAATTCAACTTTATTTTTAACTACCAACTTCTTCACATGTGCTGCACTACACTAATGTATACTAATGTATACACTAGTAACTAGCTGCATATTTTCTGGGCTTTACCGTACATGGGCCGCCATCTTCTCCTCCGTCAAAGACAGGAAGTCAATATACATCCGTCCAATCTCTTCACAGCATTTCAGAACAACATATTAGGATGCTTGGACACTCATAAATCAGAATTGGTCTTGTCACAAGTTATTCACCCATAAAATAATTATATTCTCATCAAATTTATTTAAACTAATACACAGTAATTTTGTTAGAGTACCTAATGTAATTATGAAGCTTCTAACCTGCCAAGCTCAAATGTAAAAAAACAAAACAAAAAAAAAAACATGAAATATCCACATTATTTTGTGCAACTTTGACCATAAATTAAATTTATATATTGTTAATTAAAATTACATTTTAATTAAACCTGATTTAAATATGACTGCACTCACTTGCATATATGCATCCAAAACCATGGACTTGTCAAAGAGCAAAGATTAATTTCTGTGTCAAATTGTCACAACAGCTGGCCTCGAGCCATGACCCAGAGACTGAACAGCACTTTTTGGTGAAAAAGTCTTCTGAAGGGTAAGATGAGTTCAGGAGTACAACCAGGAGCATGTTCAGTGTCTTGGCATTCATAGCGTTTGAATTGGGGACGCGTTCCCTAAGGTCAGACTGTCAATGCAGATTTATGCTGTAATGCTCTAAGATGTCAGAGGGAAGCCAAGCAATGTGTTCTATTCTGTGCAAGGACAGAGCACATTGAAAACACAATAGTTTTTGCCAAATCCAGTTTTTACTTAGCACCCACCACACTCTGAATTTGGGCTCCCTGCAGTCTCCAAAAAGTACTACTAGTACAAATCCTAAACATATAATGAACGCCCATCGCACATCACAGATGCACAAAGAAAAGTGGTTCTAATGTAGCTGTGCTTTAGGTGCAGCACTTGCCAAGGAGACAACTTTCCAAGAGAGTTTGTCTAAAATTAGATATGAGTTTTGATTAGGCAGCAATTTAATCCTCTTTATTGCTTTACCATAGAATGCATATAAAATGTAGACATCTCTGATGTCAACCATTTCTTTGTGGATTCCCATTTTGACTTTAGCATTTTCACTGTCGTCATTCCAGTTCTGTTTAGGAGTAAAATATTGCCATTTTGCATGCGAAGGTGAAATGCAATGATAGCAACTAATGTTAGCAAGCTTGTAATCCAGACTACATGGATGCACACCTTCTAATTAGTGCTAAGCAACATAATAAAGTACTAGACTTCCAGTTGTTTGTAAGCACTGTTAGTAGAAGGCTCTGTAAAACGTGTTTTGCCAGATAACTTCAGTAATAATGTTCCAAATGCACCAACACCACAAACATGGTCCCGTGACTCATATTAGCATAAGTGACACTTGGCAGACAACTAGATTGGCTAGCTTTTGGAACCAGCCTTGAGTGGCCATTGGAGGTACTTCAGCATTAACATTACCCTTTCATCAACAGAGGCTACTTAAAGGGAAATACTTGATGTAAGAATTATATTAATATATTTAGAACTTTTCTTTTCCATTTTTATTGAACCTTTTACTAATGTAATTAAGAAATTCTTATTCTTAACAAATTCTTATGCATATACTTCTCAAATAACATTATTTAAATTAAATATTAATTTAAATAATCTTATTTGACCTTCAAGGATACAATAATTCTTTTGGTTGTCAGTTACATCTGCAGTTGTACATATTTACTTACATAAGTGCATAAGTTTTATGAAGGGCCATATATGAGTACAAATCTAACTTCTGTCTATAAGTTCATTAACATACACATTCTGGGCAGCCAACCATCGCACATAACCTTTCTGCATGATTTCCTCCTCTGCTTTATCTATCACTAGGGATGGGAATTGTTAGTCTGCTTGTTGGTTCCACTTAAACATGCACAACAATCTGCTGATTTTAATTTGTGTGTCAGAGGAAAATAACAATGCAATCTATAGCATGTATGGACATAACCTTTTTTATAATGCACAAAAGCACGAGAGTGCGATTGTAAAGTGGAAACTGCATCCCGGACAGAAACAGCTGCATTATGCTGCTAAAACATATTTGACTTTTTGCAAGCACCTGCATAGACAGCATTCTAATACTAAGCTAGCCAAGAACCCAGAATGACATTAAAGCTGAGTGAAGACTGTCCCCAGCCCGGCAGCCAGAACCTGTACTTCAATAGGTAACAAACCCATGAACATCATGCTGCAGCCTGACTAATTAAGTGGAAATAACTAACTCTAACTAATTAGAATCTCTGTGGCGGTTGCTTTAAAGTGTCTTTGTGCTGGTGGTCAGTTTTGCTTGGTTTCAGCTTTGTGTTCATATAGAAATACTAATCAAAAGATCATAGAATAGGGACTTGGGTTGGTGTGTGGGGCTGTAGCCTCTGGTTTACATTGTTAACTGGTAATCAGGAGTGTGTTTTAGCTATTTTATAGAATAACAAGAAAGTAATGTAACAAGGAGTATAATAACTTACAAGTGTTCTGTGTAATATGCCTAATATTTACTTTTTGAGTAATGACCCCAACACTGAGCACAAGAAAGATGGCAAATACCTCCAAAATGCACAAACATTTGATCCAGAGCATGCAATGCATTTTCAAAAATGTAATGTCTTTGATATGCTGCTCAGCAATGGTGGTCAGTCTCAAAGTGAAGCCAAAGAGAACCCAATGAGAATCAATAAGAGATTTGACAAGTGATATTGACAATGGAAACACAATCACTAAATTCTTATCACTTCCCATCCCTATCTATCACTGACACAAAGCATAATGTACCACACAATTCCCTGCATCTTGTATGGGTGTGTACCCCATTCCGTCTTCAGTGCAGATGTTTTAGGTGTGTATAGATTAACATGCACATACATACAGTCTGTTTTGTATGTTGTCCCAAATCCCCAAACACTGCTACCTGCTATCATAGTAGCAGTTACACAGGCTGCGCTTTGGAACAGAAAAGTAAACATACTGTGAAAGACTCTTACTCCCTTGATAAAACTTGCAGTAACCATACATCACAAGAAAGTGACCTGAAAAAAAAGAGACATATTCAGGTTCATAGGCAAGGGTAGTTTCAGAGCCTGGCTTGGCTTTAGTCTGTGATTACAGTGTAAAAGTAAACAATTTCTTTGGTCTGCAGAGAAAATAAGAGGCACACTGGCGTTGTTCACTGCAGGTCTAATTATAAACCATAAATTCCTCATTCACCCTGCTGGGGCCTTTGGGGTCCTGTTTAGTATCTTAGGTGTCCATAGGACTCTGCTCTTCTGGATAAAGCTCTCAAATGTCGTTCCTAAAATCTGCTGGAACCACTCCCCAGTTTGGGGGGGTCACTGCCCTAAGTGTTTTGATTACTACTGGGACCACTGTAACCTTCATCTTCCACATCTTCTCTTGCTCTTCTCTCAGCCCTTGGTATTTCACGAGCTTCTCAAGTTCCTTCTTCCTGATGTTGCTATTGCTTAGTATTGATACATATATCATTGTGGCTTTATTCCTCTGCTTGTTCATCACTACTATTAGCTATTAGCCATAAAGTTAACATGCAGAACAATTAGGATTCAAAGAACGCATTGGGAGATACTCCTTTCTACCTTCCTTTTTGTAAAATAACCTGTGTCAGAACATTGCATCCAAAAAGGAGTAAATATGGCAATTAAAGATTCAAATTTAACACTGCCTGTAAGTAGTGAACAATAATGGGTTATTTCTTCTGTGTTGATCGCTCTGTGTACTGTATTGATAGTGGCTGCTAGGTTACAATAAAAGCAGAAGAGTTTTGGGGTGTAGTACAACATTTGGGTCTTTGCCACAGACAATATAAAAGATTAAACTGCATACTCATTGGCTAACAACACATCCTTGTACCTTCCACCAAGGTGATGACAGTGAAAACACTTATCTCGAGGCTTCAAAATGTCACCCATTGGTTTATGTTACTGTGTTAATGTGTCATATTTCAAGCATAGTATAACCAAGATTTACAAAATAGTTTTCTTTTTTCAATTCAGTATTAATTGAGTGGCTGAGCAAGTGAACTAGCAGGAACTTAACAGAAAGCCATTTCCCATGGATTTCTAAAGGACTATACCAGTGGTGTCCAAACCCAGGCCTAGAGGGCCGGTGTCCTGCAGGTTTTAGATGTGTCCTTGATGCATCACAGCTGATGCTAAATTAACTCCTCTTGAAGTTCTCCAGAGGAGTGGTAATGAACTAATCATTTGGTTCAGGTGTGTAGACCCAAGGTGGCATCTAAAACATGCAGGACACCGGCCCTCTAGGCCTGGAGTTGGCTAAGCCTGGTCTTTTTGGAACCACAGCTATCACCATCCGGTGGTCTTTAGATAGAGTGCAAATTATTTTGACCTTAATTTTCCTGATGTGGCAACTCTATCCATGTTTTATACGCTCTATAGTCTTTGCAACAGCCTTTGCTTTAGGGCCCATTTTGCATAGAGAAAAACAACAGCTATTTGATAGATACAAATCATATTTAGACTTGCACCCCCAGGCTAATGCTAGCTTAAGCTAGATATTTGCAGTTTTGTCTTAAATGTTTCAATAAATATTACATGAACTAACATAAGCATGAAATGTCAAAGATTTGGTGAACTTTCATCATAAACTGGTTTTATAGTCCCACAAATGTTCCAGTTTTTTCAGTTGGACAGAGGGGGGACATGGGTTTATACCCTCCCAAGATGTGTTCCTGTGCAGTCCTCCAAGATGCTGACTTCCAAATCTTGATTGGCTGACGAGTGGGATAGAACAGAGAAAGGAGCAACAGCGGAGTTCACTGGTAACCAGAAAACCATGAAAAACACCTCAAACATAAAAAAAATATAGTATGAAAAGCACAGAATGTGGCTGGAGTGGACGATTTTCATTGTTTTTAACACTCGTTTTTGCTTGAGCTTTTTGTCTGTTAAAACGTTTGAGTTACCAACAACAGCACAAGCAAGAGTGGCCTACGGGCCATTTGTACATTACCTCTATCTGACAGCAGACAGATGGGCAGTGTGTGGGGTGGAGCAGACAACAAACATGCTACTTCTGCTCAACCATAAAACCAGCTGTAGCTTTCTTAGATTTGTGTTTTTGCGCTATTTACCAAATGTTAGGATACTAACAATACTACCTTAACAACCTAAGACGTTCAGCATTTTGATTGTAAGCCTGTTACCAAGAATATACAATCATAATTTCAAGATTAATTCAGTAACATTTGATTTGTATTTGTTGGTGAAGTTTCCTAATCTGACACATGCTGTGTTGTGCTGTGTGTTATGAGCAGGTTGGTTTCTTCATAACGCTCGGCTGAGTTATATTGTACACTGCTTTTTTTTTTTTACATGCAAAAAAAGGTCTTAAAATAGCAGGTGGTGAATCACATGCAGAAATATGTAGAAAATGAGTGACTTTGTGTGTGTGTGTACACATGAGCCTGTCAGTGGATATTTGCTTTGTTTTCGCACAGTTTCACAAGCTTAAGTGACAGGGTCGTATGCCATCTTCTTCTCTCCCTTCTTTAGGTGTCAAACTTGGACAGGAAGTCAGGGAATTTAAGCCCTGTGCTTCCTGCCAGTGTATGACTCAGTTATCGTTCAAGCACAGCTGTTTCTGCTGAGAAATGTTGTCATCTCCCTTGTTGCTAGGATTATTTCGATTTAGGTATCTGTCACGCACACTGATGCTGAGGCAGAGTTCATAGAAATCTGGGGGAAGTGCTCTTATTTAAAATTCAGACCCGCAAAGTGCATATAAATTTAACAGTTAACCAAGCTACATTTTAATGACACATACAAAGAGGTTTATAATTCAACAATTCATGATTTTGGACTCTGGCACCAAAGGAATCTTATGTGATATGATCAAAAATTGCCGTTACACATGAACAGAATTTAGCATGGCTTTGTAAATGCAACAGGTGCCAACAGTAACTTTCTTGCTTGACTTCAAACGCTGAACATAAACACTGATGTTACATACGTTTTTGAGGGCACTTGCAAGCCCACATTTACTATGGGGCAATACTATCAGACTGTGTCACATCTGCTAAGAATTAAAGGCCTCGGATCAGCCAACCTTCATTTTGAAACATTAGGTGAGAAGAAAATGTATTATATTTCAAAGAATTTCCAAAGTATCTCTCATCTTTAGAGCCCCCGGCTATTAATTTTGGCTTTACATTTATGCAGCTGTTAATGAGGATTTTTCAGTGAAGGATAAATAGTAGATATTATTTTAAGAATTTATAACCAGTTAATCAAACTTTCTGAAAAATCCACAGGAGACACAATTATTCTAAATGATTATTAATTGTCTTGAACACAGAGACAGTCTTCGATTATATAAATTTTTCAAATTAGATGTTCATTGGCGTATAAAATGTGAAATGTGTATGAATATTATTATATTTAGTAGATTTAGACAAATAAAATATACTTCCTGCTAAATGATAGAAATATACAAATCTATATTAATTGTACACCAGGCTATAGTCCTACTATTTACACTAACAGACTATGAAATTTTAATATTTAAAGATTAACAGCATTGCATTTAGTGACTGAGTTTGCAGATTTATCACAATCTTTAAATTTCATGCTTTACTCTTTGTAACACTAACCTATTGGAAATTGATCTTTTTATTGATAAATGTTTAAATCATGGCAGTTAAAGAATTACATCTCTAAGATAGACATGCTCTCAATCTTTTCTGAAGGATGCTGATAACATGATAACAATGTAATTCTAACAGGTTTTTTATAGAATATTTTTATTTGTCCTTGAAAACTGATTTGTTATTTGCAGCCAATCTTGAACTGAAACATTATTAAGACTTGTTGCTGTTGCTAAATAAATGCAAAGACATATCTCAGACATTTGTATAAGGCTTGCATGGTTAACATGCAAGTGTTTTTCTCACCTCCGCCTCCAGCTTAAATTAAACAGTTTTTTCAGGTGCTGCCAACAGCCCTCTTAAGGCAACGTTTGTTTCTTTCCTTTAAGTGAATGGGTTATCATTATCGGTATGTTCATCTCAGGCAGGTCATTTAAAACTAGCACAAGGTTAATTAATTAATCAAGCTTAATGGAGGACCTTTAAGAATCTCATGAAGAAATATGTGTTTTATAAAGACCTTAAGAAATGTGGCCTTACTCTTCGCCAGGAGTTTATTGATTGGGCAACCTCATTCTTTTTAGAGGTCTAAGTAAGTTTTGTGGGTGTAAGTGAGACGTACTCGGTCTCTTTTTATTACCGAAGCAGATGATACGCAATTGAAAATGTAGTTTTTAAAGGGTAAAATATTTCAGTGGATATTTTGCAAACAAATACTATTTAAACTATGGACAAGCAATGTAACTAAAAAAACATATTAATCTATCAGGATCTAAATTTGTACAGTGTGTCAGATACATAATTGCCCATAAGGACTTCAATATTTATATAAAAAAGAAGCAATCTTTGGGAAAAGCTACGGTAGTTCCCTTCTTTATTATTATTAGCGTTTACAGAACTTAGAGTACTTTGAGTTGAATGATTCATTTAGCAGTCCAAATTAATTTAATAGCTTCAATTATCCTCAGAGCTGTAGATGATTTATTTACACAAAAAACATTACTACTCTTGGTTTATTGGAAAAAAATCAGTATGTTCTTTTTTCTGTTCTTGTTTTGTCATTTGCGATGGCGCTCAATCATATATAATATCTGTTACAGATTAAAGTTCAGAAGACAAAGAAGCTCTCCCTATATTTTCTATACTTCTGAACATGCTAAGTGTCTCAGAAGTGCACAGTCAAAAAGCAATTCCCCAGTATAGGAAAAATATTGAGATTTTCTTTCCGTCAGAATCAAAATAACTCCAGCGAAGCAAGGGTTAAATGATATTTTAGTGCCATTATTTTGCTTATGATCAAGTGAGAAGCACAGATGATGATTACACACTTGGTTCAAAGCATCACAGAGACTCCTGTGGTAATTCATGTGTTTGTTGATTTTAGCTCAGCTTTTAACACTGCACAGCTGCATATCTTAATGCAGTGGATGCTTTGTTCTTCTTGCCACACTATGAAAGAAGTGTTTAATTATTTTTCTTAGTTTGGAGTATGGCTAATAACTGTCAGAACCAAGATCAATCAGCATCAGCGCTCTCCAGGGTTGTTTCTGCTTAAGCTGTCAACTGTGTCACGTTCTCTTATGACACTTGTTCGTGGCTTGAAGCACAATAACAGTGGTCTGTCATATTGCCTCTTTTAAGTATGCGTTTGCAAAGTGCAGTGATAAGCATGCGCTGCTTTGTGAGTGAATGCATTCCAGGTTTAAAACATTAAAACTAACTGCCTAATATTGTGCAGGTCACCCTGCTTCAACCTAAAAAACACTGATCTCTTGAGTGATGGACACTGGACCTGTGAGCATAATGCAGGATTTCTATGGATAAATGCCAGCTCATCACCATCAGACTGGGATCTGCAATGTTGGAAACTGTGTCATGTGTTTTTTTGTCATGTTCTTTAAACCTGGACACTCTTATAGGGTTTGTTTATATGTAGGGTTATTGGCCTGCCTCAATGTTTAGGCGGGTTGGAAAACTCAAAGTAACATGCTGGGACCTAAGGTTTTCCAGAACAACATAGGAAGATGTGTGTGATTTTAATGTTGAGACTGTTCAAATATGCAGCTATTTAATCTCTTGGGTCACTTTTAATGAATTTGAAGTGTCTATAATTTTTTTTCCTTTCAACAAATATATTTTCATACTGACTTTGGGGTTTTGGTGTCAAACACAAGCTTGTGCAAGATGTGGGATAGCACGGTTTATATTCAAACCCGGCACAATAAGCTATTGTGTCCTGGGGTGCTTCAGTGCAGCATATTGTTGGAGGCTAAAATACATTTAATGATGCAATACAAATTAAATTTTTTTCTTTTGTAAATGTGTTTTTTATTGTAAATGTGTGGGACATGTTGTCTACCTGATGGCAGGAAGCTCTGTTTTGTTTCATGATTTGTAATTATGGTGGATCAACTCAGCTGTGAAGCCAACTTTCCCCACAGGGACAATTAAATGTATTATCTCTAATCATAATATGTAGCTGAACTTTGCAGTCACAGTTATACTCTCTCACTGCGCCTGTGTCTGGGTGCAGACTGCATGTTGTCTGATTTTGTGCAGTTTCTGGAGCAGGCAATTAAATACTATGTGGCATAACTTAAAGAAAAACCATACATTCATACAACCTCTTGCCACAAATATTTGTGTAGTTATGCAAAATTTTATGTCAAGCATTTTTAAAATTAAGGGGTATATATTCCATATTTATTTCCACCACATCAGTCCATGTTTGCAATATGTTAAAGGTTAATTGAAGAATTTTGGCAAAAATACTTGTTGAAGTGATGCAACATGAACTGCGGTCTCTGGGGCACATCATATTTTACACTGACACTATATGTAAATTGAGCTGCACATTTGTCAAATGTATGTATGGGTTGAATAATTGTGAGCTGTCCTCTTCAGTTCAAGTGTCATCGTAGAGCTCAGCATACCTTCCAAAACATGCAAATTAGACAATATGACTGGAAAGACCCCCCCCCCCCCAAAAGGGACTGAAATAACTAAGTTTACTGTTATAACATTGTTATATAATACCACCATTGTCAGAATTAGAAATAGTGGGTCTTCACATCTTGGGGAAGGCATCATCAGTTCCAAGATATTTTGCTGATTTTCAAACTAGCTAATTAAGCTCAGATGGTAAGAAGACACACATCATCCTTGTGTAATGCACTGGCAGACACTCTTACTTGTTTCATAAACACAAGAGAGCATCCCACCGTGAAATGAAAAGGTGTCCCTACTGGTAAATGTTTGGTTTGTTTTCCATATTAGCATGCAAAGTGTAATTAAAAATTGAAGAAAACTACCTGCACGTGGCCTGTGAAATGGAGTGTGCTGATGAAGCTGCATTAAAGCATTGATTTTTAATTAGCAATTCCCAGGTGTGACATGAGCTGAAACGTGAGTCTGATTAAATATGGTCTCTCATTTCAACTCCCTATTTATGATAAAGACATTTTTCAGTATTTAATAAATTATTATTAATGTTAATAATCATCTCGGTTTTGTTAGTATAACAAAATATTGTAAAACATTTAAGTGTTCATTTCCTTTTCATTTGAACACCATACCCTCCATAAGCATATTGCTTTCTTGTCAGTGGGTTATTTAATATACAATGGTGACAACATAATGGAGCACATTATTCTTCCTGCTTTCTTTATATCCATTACCATAATATAACTGTTGAACTGTTGTGATAAAAAGGGGATCCTGGTAATGAGAAAATCATACTTTGCAGCAAATAATCATTGAATATATAGTATACGTCACTCTAATCTACTTTCTGTGTTATTCATCCTCAGGCTTTCATAACATTGTTGTGCTGCTGAAACATTTGCCAGAGTGTATTTAACCTACACTCATTTCCAGAGAATTGGCTTGGTAGTTTGCTAAGCCAACAGTCGTTTCTCTTCCACATCACATCCTCTGAATGTATGCTGTTTGTTTTTTTCCTTTCATTCTTAGCTCTGTCTGGTTTTGTCAAATGTTCAGCCAGCATTTCAGTCACAATAAGAAGTAAACTTACACTGAAGCAAATGATTTAAATATCCTATGTCTCTGATATAGCATACTCACACATGGACACATTTGTTGCACACTGCAGGTTTGGAAGGCCAGAGTGGCAAACTAGAATGCTAATAGAACAGAAAGTATAACAGTCCAAATAAGTCATGCTAATCTTTATCGAACTGGGAATGAAGAACTTGAAAAAGCTCATCTTTATAGCACACACATAAACACACACACACACACACACACACACACACACACACACACACACACACGGTCTTATTAATACAGTAATACCATGCATAAATATGTTTGTGTACATAAGTACACGCACAAGTGCAGTCAATTGGAAAATTGTTTGTTGGTGATTTACTGCGTGTGGCTCGACAGACTGGTTAAGAGACAGTAAGAAAAAGCAGCGGGTGTCTGTTTAAATGTTGACAAATCCCTGACACTTGGACAGTTTGTTATCTTTCCACCCGTCTCCCATAGTGTCCCATCACACAATATCATTTTTTTATATTTTTCATGGATGGATTATGAAAGTGTTCGCTGAATTCACAGATGTTAAACAGCACAACTTCAATCTTTCAGCTCAAGACAAAGGTCTAGTTGGGCTTGTCAGGATTTTCTAGCATATAACATATTTTTAGAAGTGGCTAGCATGCTTGTGTTTTATTTTCATCACCAAATTTAAGCCAACCCTTCCAAGGAACGAATCCTATTTGATCCTGTGTTTTTGTTATTAAGAAGGCCACTTCCCCTTCTCCTCATGCATAATGCAGACCAACAAAGCTGCTGGCACAAATTTGAGTTCAAGACCATCAAGGACAAGAAGCTGCCTCTACAAATACACAAATTCCATTCATCATGCATCATGTCCTTAGTTTTTTCCTGAGTGTCTTTTGACAAGATCAGAAGTAACAAAGAACAAATAATTTATTACAGTACTTTTCAGATATTTGGCTGTGTATTTATTATTATAGTACTATTATATTAGTATTTATTATTTTGAAACTGTTATTATTCACTGTAAATAAATATACTGTACTTTGACTTGGAGCCCTGCATCAGAGTTCTACCTGTGTCCAGATCTTGGCAGCTACTTTTTATTTTAAGCCTTTATATTTTCACTTTTACTTGAGTAAAGATATTGAATCAGTACTTCAACTTTTATTTAGTATCTTGTACTTATATACTTTTGTACTTATATTTGAGTGACAAATGTATGTACTTTTGCCACTTCTGTTTTTATTTTTTATTGTTTAACTGATTCGCTCTGTTGATTAATTTAGTTCCTCTGAATTTGAACCAACTCTTGTTTGCGTCATGTGCCGAGTCCACCATGCTTACATCCTGGCAACTAACCCAAGATGGATGCACAGTGTGTTGGATTCAAATGCAGTGCTCGCAATTCATAGTTCGTTCTTGTTACAGCCCCTAAATCCATGGCTCAAAGGAACCTAACATATAAGATACCACAATGCTGCTGCAGTATCAATTTTGAATAATGCAAACAAACATCAAACACTAATAAGAGAAATTGGAACCCCGGTGAAAACAAAAGGGGAAGAAGACCATGAACCAACCACATGACAGGAGGTTGGGTTCACTCTTATCTCTTAAACTAATATTGGTAATCTAAGTTAATAGAAACAAAACTAAAACGGAATTGCCAGGACATCTGCTTTAGTTAATAATTATTAAACAAAACTAAGCTGTAAAGCATGACTAAAGAGTAATGTCAAAAGTGAAAAGGGGAAGGGAAAGTGAAAGAGACAGAGCAAACCTGATCTGCATTTTTGAGCTTTATGTGCATGCAGGTGAGTCTTCTGCAGCCAATCAGCCCCATGAATTAAAGAGGAGAAACCAGATTAATAAAGATGGCAGATGGCAGCAGTTTCATCTGAAATCAAAAATGGGATTTTATATTTTTGTACAGAGTGACCTTTGTAAGCACCTTTGTAAAAAACTGTAACCATACAAATACTTGACATCATTCCTAAGGATACATTGATAAGAAAGTTAATGTAACCTCAGTCAGTCACATATACTTTCTGACCCACAATGGCATGTATTTGAATTTATTCCTTACTTTTGGTCAGTGCCATAGATATATGACATGTGAAATCCCCATTCAATACATTTAAGAGAGGTTTACTTTGGTTTGAGGGGTCAGTTTCTATTTACTATAAAATCCAGTAAACGATGTATATGACGATGTTTCGCATTGACAGGAGTCAGTATAATAAATGAATAAACTACCTTTTAAAAAAGATAAGTACACCTCAATGCTAAATACTGTTACTGCGACTTTGATGGAATGTCTCAATGGATTTTGAAAGTCACCATGTATAGTGATTAATAAACCACGGTTACATGTCCAAATTCTACGATTTAACATGATGAATCTCACATATTATTTCTGGCCTTTCTGATATCTGCTAAAATGACTAATCACAGGATGAATTGCTCAGCTCAGTTTCTGGATACAGTATAAATCACACTGTCAGAGCAAGCCTAGCATCATCCCCCCTGTTGGAGTTTGCATTTCTGAAGGCATGAAGCAGAATGGTGATTTTGTGATTTTTAATTACGGCCGTTGGTTATGTCTTTGGCTTCATTATAACATTGTCACACAGTTCTGTTTGCAGTGAAAGAAAGAAGCAGCTCCCTCACATTGCTTCTCATTAGAGACACTCCTGGGGCCTCATCAAAGATCCCCCCTCCCTTCTGCCACTTTCCTCCCTCACTTTTTCCATAATGTGCCGTTTTCCCAGTACACTGCTCCCGACAGCTCTAGGACATGCTTAACAAACACACCAGCAAAACATTCCTCCTGATGCTAACTTTTCACCATTTTGCTTTACCAGGAAAGAAAAATCACAGCCAGTCTCTTCCACTACAAAGTTCAGTGTAGCTTCTTTGCCAGCAAATTGTGTTTTCAGAGATGGATGTTTGATCTGCACAGCACGAAACAGGATCTAGAGTCCTAATATTGTTTGAGAATTATTGGCTCATGGATGCGCGTTATACATGTGAAAGATGAAAGAGCCTAAAACATGGCACTTTTCAGCATTGCATTTCTATAATCACTGTGTTGACCTGTCAAATTTTGAACAGCAAATTAAACTTACCTAAAAGCAATGATAAAAATACTGAGCCTAGTTAATAGCATTTAGAGTAATAAAACAGATTTGACCAAAAACTCAGTGTTAAATTCTTTAGCGTATTATCAGTGCACGCAATATGCAAAAGAAAAAAATATTCTTCCCAAGTCTCTCTTTTATTACTCACAAACCAGGTGATACTTATTGACCCAATGAGATTTTTATTCTCGAGACTTTGTTCACTACTTCCTAGTCTATGGTTTTCCTGAGGCACAAAAGGTCTGGGAGGCATCATGCCACACCTGGCCTATCTATTATTCATCATCAAAGTACTACTGAGGCATTACAATAATACAAAGTACCCACACAGGGTTCAAAGGCCCAACTGAATGGAAAAACAGTCAAAAACTCAGTTTGTAACAATTCAGTTCAGCTTTCAGTACAACAATAATGGAATTGTTAGTGATCTACAGTTTTTGAGACATATAGTTAAATGTGTCTATCACACACACCCACACTCATAAACTCTTTTATATACAAGTCATAACAGTAGGACAACTAGTAGTGAAGCTGGTTAAGAGGCAGAATAAAGGAGATAAGGGAGTGGCAGGAAGTGGGGATATAGAGTTTTTGTTTCTAGTTTTGTTTTGATTTTGATTTTTTTGGTCTGATATAACGATTTCCCCAAGTTTTTGGTACAATGGACATGTTTGCTCAGTGCAAGAAAAAGGAATTATTTCAAATTGAGTTTAATTACTGGGGAAACAAATATAATGAGATTAAAATATATGTACTTTGCAATGCTACTAACAGTAACAGTATTACTAAATTAAAATCTTTTACATAATTAAAAATTATGTAAAAAAATAAGACCAAATCAAAGACACTGAAAGCAAGTAAAAAGGAAAACTAAATCCACAACCACAAGGTCAAAAAAATCAACCATGTTTGATTATGTGCAACATTTTAGATCACCAGGACACCTCAGTTAAACAATCAATATTCCCCACCTCGAAGTGAACTTATTGCATTAATGACGGGCTAAATTTCTTTCTGTATTTTGATACAAACATAGCTAGTGTTGTTGTTGGACTGCAAAGCTGTGACCATTAATGCTATATGTTAGATATGTGTCATCTGATTGCCCCCTACTAACCCCTACAAATCCATACCAGTAGTCAGCCACAGACCCCAACAGTTTCTTCTATTTATTATTGAATTCCATTTATCCATCAACAAAAATACAGCTCATGTCTTTAATTTTGGTTTACAGTACACATGGACAAACTAGTACACTGCCATGATGGGATAGGTGACCCATAGTTATTATATTATCCACTGTATTATTCATAACTTCAGAGAAGAACATTATTTTATGTGAAACATGGTTCATAGAGTAACACCATAGGGTTTCATTCCTCACTTTGTAGGTTATGCATTTTCTCTTATGACTTCTGACATCAAAAAAGCAGAAAAGAGGAAAAATCACTACAAAGATCAATGTTTTACACAGACTAGTACACCCATCATCATATATGAAACCCATCATTCAAATTGAATGAGACAGTTCATAAATCTTGACAGCAAAAATCTGAAAAAAAGAAAAGAAAAAATGAAGCTGAAAATACAGCAGGGGAATGCATTTGTTATGTTTATTATATGTTTTGAACAGATGTGTTCATTGTTGTATCTTTAGAAAACAGCAATGTGTTTACATTTTAGGAATTTGCTTTTACGGGAATTTGCCAGTGAGGTCAAATTAAGTTGGAACTAGGTTCTTCAGTGCAGCGCTACACCATGGACCTTCATGTGATATTTATTTGTAATAGTTTTCAAGACCTTGGTTAACCCTGGGGGTTTCTCCTCTGTAAGGTACAGACATCCGTCTGCTTTAGCTATACAAGTGTGGCACCAACTAGCCTACAGTCTTTCTCTTCTAAACAAACAAAGAAAAAAAGCACAAACAATCCTTCAAATTTTGTCTACCTGTGAAGAACTTCCCACTAGTCTGAACACTTTCAAAGGACATGCAGACTCTTTTCAAAGCAGGCTTTAGCATAAAGGCCAAAGCCCTGTTTTGAAAAACTCTTATGGCCAAGTACAGGGATTAAAAGAAGAAACCAGACACAATATGGATTGCGGTACCATTAAAGACTTGAAAGAATGATAGGCCCATCCATGCACATTGTGTTGCACACATCTCTTAGAAACCATCAAAGCACTGCTGAGCAAGGTTGTGCAGAAGGGGTCATTGCAAAAATCATCAACTACAGGCAATCAACAATGCCACATATTGTTTGAGATACCAATCATGAAAAGAAGGCCTTTGGATACAAAGTATGCCTTAGGATCACCAACTACATGAACAGCACAAACTTCAATCACTATATCAAATAAGATACATAGAGCCATCAAAGCAGTTCTGTTGAACAGTGCTCTATGTTCAGTAGGCTCTCTAGGAAAAGTTTTAGTGGATGAAGCTTCAGTATGTGCAGCTTCTGTCAGTCCTCTCCTTTCAGCTTATAGTGTTATTACTAAAACTATGTTTACAACATACAAGTTATGCACAAGATGGAATATTTTGTGGCAATTCACACCTGTGCATTACTGATCTTTGCGAGTTGTCACTCATTTTCTTCATAAATGCATTGTGCATTGCGTTGAACAAAGGCATTTCCTTATTTGCCAAAGAAAATAAGAAAGGAAGTATTGAACCTGACCTTAGGATTCATAGAAGTACACTAATTCATATCATAGATGACAATTAACATTATTATCACTAAATAATAATATAAATAGTAAAATTCTCACAAATCATAATTTAATGCAGTTTTATAATGTTCCAAGCACCTGTGTCATGACAAATTCATTCAGATAAAAATGCACCCAGGGGTTGGAAGGTGTCAGATTTGATAGTTTCAGATTGTAAAGGTGACCCTCAGCTTACATTTGAGTGGTTTGCAGTGGAGTGTAAAGGACCTGGAATGAGAATCACCTTCATGTCTGAGGCCATGGTTCACAGCTTGAAAAGGGTGGCTTTCCCATTCCTAGCTGGGAATGATTTGCTGTCCCAAGTGCAAGAATTCAACTGTTTCTGTGTCTTGTTCATCAGTGAGATAGTTGAACATGACAACAAAGCTGTCGAGCTACCGCTCAATCTGCATTTCCACCCTTACGCATGGCCATGAGCTAGCTGTGGGTAAGAATGAGCTCGCATATGCAAGACATTTGTTTCTTCTAAAAGTTGTCTCCACTCTCAGTTAGATATAGAGTGAGGAGTACAGACTAGAGCTGCTACTCCTCCACTTCCAAAGATGCCAGTTTAGGGGGTTCAGCCATCTGACTAAAATACCTTCTTGTTAAATTAGGTGTTTCAGGCATGTCCAACTGGGAGGAGACTCGGAGTTGGGCCAGAGCATGATGAAGAGATTATATCTGTTGGCTGTCTTGTGTCCTACAAGAAAAGCTAAAGGAGGTGGCTGGGGAGAAAAAGGCCCTGGCAATTCTACTTAGAGTGTTGTTCCTGTGACTTTGTCATAGGGTGGATAAATGGCAGAAAATGGGTGGGTGGATGGATGGATAAAAACATTATATAATTGTTGAGGCAAAAAGCTTTATTAAGGATGAGCATTAAGCGATTCCCACCTCTTCAGTGATGTTCCTAAAGTACCTTAATCAAAAATGTCCCAAATACTTCTTTAAATGGAATTTGTCATTTTCTTTTCTTGTATACATAAAAAATAAAGGAAAAGCTCATTTAAACTTGAAAAAAAAAAACCCTAACAAAACTCCACAAAAAACTGCAAGTATAAGGACAACACACAGAACGGCATTCATGAATTGCACAGATCATGTACTCCAATGCACTGTAATATCCAGTCTGGCTAGAATTTATCAAGTGTTCCACAACAACTTTCAACAAGTACCATGCAAGGCAATATACAATGGAAGGGAGGAATAAAGGAAGAAATAAAAGAAGAAAGAAAGGGCCTGTTCAAGCCTGCATAATAGAGTTTACAATACTGAGGACTGTCTTGGCCTAATTACCTTCTATTTGGTATTTTTTTGGCAGCAAAAGAACAATTATAAAAGGAAGATGAAAGTTGTGGACACACAAATGACAAAAAACATGGTAAACCTGTTTTTATGTATAATTTCACTTTGTATCCCAATCTTCTTCTTGCTCCCTCTTCATATTCCTCTCTCTATTCACAGCAAATTGGTCTGAGACTTATAAAGTGCCTCTAGCAGAGTCCTCACCTGGGAACTGGCCCAGGTCTACGATCTATGCCTCATGCACTTCTAACTTTAAGTGTGTTGCCATCAGCTCAGCCAATTAAGCCTCTTGTTTCCCTGAAGTCCTGCCTTCCTCCTCTAACACCAGTCATTGGAAATGAAAACAAGGTAGATGGTTTTCCCAAGGCATTTGAAAGGAATAGTCTCTTCAGGTCTCTGCCTGCTCTTGGACATACATATCAAGCTACTGATGTGTGCCTAATCTGGAGTTTAAAGAGTAAAAATAATACAACCCCACAGAAATCTGTCAGTTTTTCATCATATGAGGTTAATAAATACCCTTTCACCTGCATAGTCTGCTGCTGTCAGTTGCCTAATTATGCACAATCCCAGACCTTGCACTGAGACAGGAACATTGGATAACACTCATGTTAACCCCCTGTACACTAAAACATTTACAAGTAAATCGCAGTTAAGTGCTGTGGGAAGGATGAAAAACACCAAGTGTATTAGGCTCCAGGTTTTTAATAGTCTCCTCTGAGAACCAATTGAAATTCCATTTGTCCAGAATAGACCATGGCTACTTCAGCTCACTGTAAATAAATATTAAGAAACAAATGAAATAAATGTGCGTACCTAAATATATGACCAAAAGAAGTTTATGCCAAAAGAACAGGCATCTTTTTGACTGGTTATGTTTTATTTTCACCATATCCTACTTGTGATTTTGGTTTGGATTAAATTTCTTTGCGTTATTGTTCTTTTTTCAAGGGTATTTAAAAAAAGATTCAGAAATGAGACATCAGTTAAATAAAAAGAAAAGAAAAATATTTTTGAAACATAAAAATACACAATATACAGGTGTAACCAATGTAACGTCCTCAGACCCGCTACAAAATAGAGGACCAGTGCTTAGGTTTGAGAGGTAGGCACTAAAAGATGTAGGAGTACAAGGAAATAGCTTGAGGCTTTGACAGTGTTTATAACACTTTATTTTGCAATACAGAAGCACAATGAATAACTTAAAAGACTGCATTTACTGTACGCTGAAATAAAATATTAACATAAGTGGTATATGGTGTAAATCTTACTCCAGATTAGAAATAAATACAAATAAAAATAAAAACAAAACAATGCCACTACAAAGTGGGTACCAATAGGATTTTTAAAATAATTATAATAATAATAATAATGATAATAATGATAATAACACAAGCTGTTTAACTCCTTTCACTCAAGTTCAAAGAAGCACCTCTCCAACAGCCAAACCCATCTGTTCTCTGATTGGATTGTTAAATTTGTGATTGACATGACATTGACCAATCAGCTGAAAGGAAGAAAAATCGGGTCAAAATTTGTACTTGCAACTTTAAACTTGCACGCAAGTGAAGGAACTTGAGTGCAGTTTTACAGTTTTTTTGCTTTGTATGTGCAACCAGAGCTGTTTACACGTAGTTTTTTGATTTGTGTGTGCAACCAGACCTTAACGAAAAAATTTGTAACTTGTGTAAATATTTTTTACAAACGCAAATCATTTTTTCTTTTCTTTTTTTTTTCCTTTTTTTTTTTTTTTTTTTACACACACACACACACACACACACACAAATTCTCATCTACAGACAGCACAAACATAAAATTTTCAGATATTTTGGTTTACAAGGTTACAAAACTCAGTTCACACATACGCATTTGATTTACAAATACAAATTATTTATGACCTCAATTTGAGCCATATAAAACAGACACAGACACATTAGCAAGACACTGTGCTGGCTGTCATGCCAACACTATAGTTAGCTACATTAGCTTAGCTAAACTCTAACTTGATATTTCACTCACCAAGATGGGTTTTTTTTTATCTTGCTTAGGTGGTATATAAGTCACCTTATATAGTGTAAACTAGCATTAGAAAAAAGCTTTTTTTTAAAAAAAAAAAAAAAAAAAGTATTGAAATACTTGCACAAAACAAAGTGCTATAAAAACAATCAAATAAAAAATCTCTAAAAATACTTGCTTAGCTATTTATGGTAGATAAGTTTTTTGTTGACCCATCTATCCACCTTAACCTTCTGATAGATTAGAAGATTAAAAACATTGTCAACCAACTTCCTTCTTTACTCCTGTCACAGCAGTGACAGGAGTAATTTTTCATTTTAATATGAACACATCTTTGAGGTACTTGCTTAAAAATCAAATTTAAAAATCCTTGACAGGCAATAAAATGAACTGGTCCCAGTAATCTTACCATGTGGGAAACAAATAGTAGTTGGCCTTATGAGCAGTCTTCTGCATCCACTCCCTCCCTTTGCCTCTTTCACTAATTGCTGTGATGTTCATTTGCACCTTATAATTAACTCACAATATCGCTGTCATAATGTGGAAATAAACTGCTATTTTGCACAAATGGTAATTTAAGCATGTGTTTGTGTGTGGAGGGGTAATGGTAAAACAAACGATATCAAGAGGTTAATAGGAAGAGAATTAAAAGTGAGATTAGACACTGATTAGCTTGTGTAGTGCGCTAAAAGTAAATGAAGGGAGGAGGGAACTAGAGGAAAGGAGAGCCAGGAAGAAGCACAGAAAAGAAGGAGTGGTAGACATTAAACCGCAGAAGGGATGTAAGGAGTTGAAATAAATATGGAGTAAATTGTCCTCGCATAAAAGAAAATTTCATAGGTCATTTCTAAAAAGCAGCTTGTTAGTACTCCTGCTTGCATTTTATTTTTAAGAACCTTGAGTAATGCTTTATAGCCATTATGTTTAAGTAATCAATTAGCTGCTATCTCATCTTGACATGAGATACTGTTTAAGTATTTGTCAGATGTATTTTGGCAATTAATTTAACAGATATAACATCCAATGGGTTTAAAGGAGCGGGTAGGCTTACCAGTAATTATGATAATGAGTAAGAAAAAGCTAAGGAGAAAGTGGTTTTTTTTTACTTTTTTACTCTTCTTTTTTACTTTACTATGTACGCTCTTTTTTAATCTATACGAAACAATATTTCATTGCCGACTATTTGGAAGTGCAGGAACAATGACATTAAAGGATTCATTTTAATTTGATTCAAGTCAGGTGGCATTGTTGTAGAGCATTCTGGATACCATTAAAGATGACAGCTTATTTTTCCCAGTAAATACCAACAACTTATTCATACTTCTTCTTTTTTTTTTTTTTGGCCTGTAAGGAATTTGAAATGGCAGCCATCTGGCTGACTTCATGTTGGTTCACTACCTACATTATTGGAACATAATACATTAATCAAGCTAAGGGGCGTACACTTGTTTCAATCATTTAGTTGTCAAGCTTGGGTAATGTCTAGTGTCTGATGTTCAGATCACAAATACACGATGCACAATGTGTCTGTAGGCATACTGCCACTGCAACTGTAGCAATCTACAGTTATGTTGATATGCTGTAGTATTTTCAGGACATTCTCAGATTTGTATATGTTTGCAGCTAGGCTCAGGTGGTGCAGTGGATTGCCAACTAATCACAGACGTTGCATCTATTTCAAATGCCAAGATGTAGTCGAGCAAGATAATGGATACAGAATTTCTCTCAATAGCAGTACCTTTATGGCAGTCCTGCCACAACTGGTTGGTATCTGGTCAGTAAATAATAAAAAACATGAAGGTTGGGGCCACACTAAATTTATTTTAAACAAGTAAATATTTTAATAGCTTTGTAAAGAGTACATACCTCTGCAGATACTCCCAAGCACACAGAATTTCTTTTTCTACTACTTTTTTTTTTTTTAAAACTGTACCACTATACCTCTGTGTATACTTACTGAGAGAGCATGGTGTGAGTCTGAGTTCTCTTCATTTTCTGCTTCATACTAATAGAAACCACTTTCTCTTCCTCATGTCCACCAGTGAGATGTAGAGTGAGATCAAATGAATCCCACCGTGCACAGGTCTTGGAGAGGTTCTCTCAGGCTGACTTCAGTTTAGATTTGTCAGCATGAGCTCAAATGAAGTCTCCATTAGCTGTGCCTGAGTACCTAAGCCTATTAGTTTGGGGTTGAAAGGAACCACAAAATAAACTAAGTAGAAGAAATAACCATATCTACTTCCATGCTTGCAAAAAAGTTCTAAAGGAGCAAATGCTTGAAAACAAGTAATTGTGTTCCTGTACCTACTAAATTACTGATTTCAGACTTATGGTAAAACTCATTAGCAGAGGTACTACAACTGATATTTTGATTATTATTTTCTGCTCTTCCACCTGTAAAGAATATCTTATAGTGAAAGATGGTGGTTTTATAGCTTTTTAGAAATTTGTCTATTGATTGTAAAAATGACAAAATGTAAAAATTACTGAATAACTCACCAACATCAAACACCTACTACTGATGTTTATATGCTAACAACAAATATAGTTTGAAAAATGTCTGTACTGTAGCGCACAGATCATTCAATATCACACTGAATAGTAAAAACAAAATTGCACCCCACTCAGCGCAGCTATTATAAAATATTAATATTCAACATATCAGCAATATGATCAGTAACAATAGGTAGTATCTGATTTGTTTTAACTACTTTATGTATTTGTATATATTGAATATGTCAACTTTCAAAGGGGTATTAGGATTATACATTTTGTGGCTATTTTATGGTTAAACTCTCACTGGAAGTTTGTGATTTTGGTTTTCACTAAAAAACTTGAAGAATTAGATGTTTGACAGAATTGTTTATTTATTGACATATAACAAAAGTACACACTTCCTTATTTAACAGTTCCCATGATTCCAATTTGCCTGTGGGTTTCCAGTGTACTTATAGCTATCCTCATTGTCTGCAATCGAAGGAGCTCAGAAAGAAAACGCATCTGGACTTCTTTAAGTTTCTTGGAGATGTTTCACCTCTCATCCGAGAAGCTTTTTCAGTTCTAAGAGCAATTGTTGGAGAGTCCAAGATTTTAATCCCTATGGGACGGTCCCAAAGAGGGTTGTGGACCCCTTATTGATCCTCTACCTAATCACATGAGCCAAGGTGTGAAAACGAGTATGTGTCACAATCAGCCAAGGTTTCGGGTGACCTCATTGTGAGACCTAGCCCCACCCTATCATGTGATTTCCTGAGGTCAAATGGCCCAGGATGTGAGTGGCCATTAAAGCGTCTGGGAAGGGATCTCAAAACTGGATTATAGATGGCACACAGTTGGTGTCGTAAGCCACCGCCTCTGCTCAAACATGGTCATTCACAGTGGACGGCTTCTTTCACTCCTCTTTCAAACCATCTATCTTCTCTGTCCAAAATGTGAACATTGGCATCCTCAAAAGAGTGACCTTTGTCTTTTCAATGCAGATAAACAGCTGAGTCTTGTCCCATGGAGGTGGCTCTTCTATGTTGTGCCATGCGCTTGTGAAGTGGCTGTTTGGTCTCTCCAATGTAGAGGTCTGGGCATTCCTCGCTATACACTGTAAACCCAGATTTTGTTTCTAGTTAAACTTCTGAGTGATCATTACTTATACTGTTATGTTTTGTAAAAACCTGCTATCATTACTAAACAACATTAGTTAATTGTACTTTTTAGCTGAAATAGTAAGTGCCACTAATCCGGTTTAGTAGAATTAACTTGGTGTGTTTAGTTTTATAACAAAGGGGAGGGGCCTAATTCAAAACTTCACTGGGCGCCCCACAAGGCCTCTGCAACGGATTCAACGCGGACTCTGCGGGAGGGAAGAAAGCAGACTGTTGCCGACATTTTCTCAGCAGCATTGAACGCCTTGAACGGTTAGTATGTAAAATAAGTAGTATAAATATCTTTGTTGGAACATGCAACACCAAAAAGCTTGAGGTATTTTTGACGCTGTCACTTACTGTACGGTTTAAACTTGGTGCATATCGGTAATATATAGGCTACTTATTGCTAGCTAGAGTCCATCTATTATTGTCAGCAGAATAATAAAGTTAGATTTAGTCAGTTTAATTTGTCAACCACAATTACTTTGATATATAGGGTAACATAAGTTTATATTTGCTGAATCAACGATTTAGAACACTATGATGACCCAGGTCAGAAACTCAGAACACGATGTCTTAGAGAAATGATTAACATTAAAAAAATGTAACAACGTTAAAAACAACATTGTTAGACAAACTTTCTTGTGGCCTTCTGAAGTGTTCTTTAATTTTTCACAACTCTGCTTGGCTTGTTATCAACTTTTACACATACTGCCACCTTTCATTTTTAACATAAAAGGTCTTAAAAGACTAACTAACCTGTAGGAACTCTGTTCTCGTTCTCCTCACTCTCTCTTACCTATTTACGTGCCAGTTTTATGGTAACACATATATTTTGGTTCTATTACTTTTTGTGTTATACAGCAATATTATTTTGGTCTGATAGTTTTCTTGTTTTATGTTTTACAGATCCTTGTGTTGTGAAGATGCTGTGGAAGTGTAAGTATTGTGAGTTTATGTGTGAGAAAAGGGTTACCTTTAAAAACATTACCGGTTAAAACACGGAAACTATGGAAGAACAGCCCCATTTCCTGCTTACACCAAGAATGTGTGTGCACATTCAACTCCATGAATGCACTCAAGGTTCACTTAGCAAAGATCCACCAAAAACCCAGGTTCCACAGCCAATATATACTGCACAAGTAACCTTTCAGTGTCAGTCATGTGACTTTTCTGCACCCTGCACAGAAGCAGTCTTCCTCACTCACTTGCGCAGTACACATTTGAAGGTAAATCACAGAGTCCAGTGTCCATTTAATGGCTGCAACTTTCACACCAGTGTGTATTCTACATTTAATGCACACAGAAGTAAAGAGCACAGAACACTCGACTGGAGGATGTTCAGGCCGGAAATTGTTGCTGGTAATGTAACTAATGAAATGGCACAAGAATATCACGAGCCTCCCAATGACACCTCCGAATCGGAAGACAATGAGGACTCTACCAATGAAGATCTTCATGATTTAGAAAAACAGCTGGAGCACAATCTTGCTGCTCTTTTTTAAAGATGCAAACAGTGCTACACATTCCAGAAAATACAGTACAAGAAGTTATAAAACAGCTGCTACAGATTTGTGAACTAGCCCAGCCACTGCTGCATAATGCAGTCAAGGAAATTCTCAAACCACATACAAATGTGGAAGATTCTGTTGTGGAAGAATTAGTAAGGGCTGCTGAAAAGGGTAATGTAATGATGAAATTCTGTGGCAAGAATGGCCCCTTATCAACTACAAAAAGGAGAGCAGCATATGTGAATAAAAACTTTACAGAGGTTAAACCAGTAGAGTACCTTATTGAAAGAGGAAAAAAATGTAGTGCTGTATATGTACCTTTGCATCCAATGCTACAGAAGATGTTGAGTAGGGCAGACATTTTGGATAAAGCTCTTTCCATCCAAAAGCATGTGCAACATGAGTACAGTTCATACAGAGATGGTACATACTGTAATGAAAATGACCTCCTTAAAGGGGATGAATTCAAAATCGCTGTTGGACTATATACAGATGATTTTGAAGTGTCCAACCCTTTGGGAACATCTAGAAAGAAACACAAAATGAGTGCAGTGTATTGGGTGATAGCTAATGTCCCATCAAAGTACAGATCCACACTCCACTCCATCCAGCTTGCTGTCTTGTGTAAAGCCTCTTATGTGAAAGAATTTGGCTATGCAAAAATTCTCCACCCACTCATTCAAGATCTAGCTTCTTTGGAGCAACATGGTGTCTATGTTGAGAAGTTGGGAGAATGTGTTAAAGGGACAGTTGTATATGTGGCTGCAGATAACCTGGCTGCTCATTCTCTGGCAGGATTCTTCGAAAGCTTTACGGTGGACAGATTCTGCAGGTTCTGCATGGCAACAAGGGACGAGATGCAAGCCAAAGAGGTAAATTCAGGTGCTTTTGAACCCCGCACTATTGATGCTCACAATCAGCAGGTGCAGGAGGTAAAGCAGGATCCTACTAAGGCAAAACAATATGGTGTTAAAGGAGAGTGTGTACTGACTGATGGTCTGGAGCATTTTCACGTTGTCCATGGGTATCCCCCCGACATCCTCCATGACCTTTTGGAAGGATTGTTCCTGTTGAGCTATCACTCTGCATTTCAAACATGATTTCTAAAAATATTTTACCATAGACACACTGAACTATGCTATAAAAGCTTTTGAATATGCCTTTGATGACAAAACTGACCAGCCTCAGCCAATTTCCCACAGCTTCTCTACCAAAGGGACCATTGGGGCAATGGCCATGAGAACTGGGCTCTACTTAGGCTGCTCCCACTTATCATTGGCCATAAAGTCCCTGAGGGAGACGATGCATGGAACATTTTACTGCTCCTAAAAGAGATTGTTGAGTTGGCTGTTGCAACAAAGCACACTGAAGAGTCAGTACATTTCCTTGACTGCAAAGTGTCAGAACACAGAGAATTGTTGCAAACAACATTCCCAGATTTTAGATTACGGCCAAAACATCACTACCTCGAGCATTACCCCGAGCTGATCAAAGCATTTGGTCCCCTTTCAGACGTTTGGACAATGCGATTTGAGGGGAAACACAAATTCTTCAAACGGGTCATACGTAATGCCCACAACTTCAAAAATGTAGCTCTGACATTGGCTGTTAAGCATCAGAAAATGATGGCTTACTATTTGGACACAAGTTCATTTTTCAGGCCATCAGTTGAAATGGACAAGGTCACTACAGCATCAATCAGATCTTATCCTGAGGATGTCCAACAGGTTTTCTGCCGGAAAGTTCCTCAGCTCACATCAGTGCTTGTTGCATCATCAGTCTCTGTAGATGGAGTTACATATCGTTCTGGCATGATAGTCTCTGTTGGTTCATGCGCTGGGCTACCTTCATTTAGGCAGATCAAACAGATAGTGGCACTCAACACCGAGATCCTGTTTATTTGTAATGAGATGACTGCTTGGTACCACGAGCATCTGAGGTCTTTTGAACTCATCTGTGACAGCAGGAACCCCTCTCTGTGTGTGGTGCAGCTGAAAGATCTAAATGATGTGTTCCTCTTCCAGCATACACATATGGTCAACATTTAGTAGTGACCCTCAAGCGTCATATTATATGCTAAAAAGCAAAAGTGTGGTTTCTGCAATCAGTCTAGACTGTAAGGTTTTTGTCTAATTTTAGAGCTCATGATGAAATATATAATAATACAGTCTGAGAAGGGTTTTATATTTTTTCATAAATGTCTGACTATTTTAGTAAATGTTTTTCTTGTACATTTGAGTAGGGGGCTTCTATAGAAATAGACTAAAAATGGAATTACCACTTAAATCTCAGGATAAATCATAATTTTCTTATCTTACATAGAACACCAAGACAAACAACAAAGTCATGTACCACACAGACACAAGCAACACCAACAAAAAACAACACACATTTATTGGATGTACAACTTCAATCTCATGGACATCCATAGTTTTTCCCCTCTGGATAGTACTCATAACTTGTTTCTGTGTTGGTGATAGTTCAGCTTGTTCAGTGTTTTCCAAAGCCCAGTATGATGCTCTCAAATATTTTGACTTGAAATCATAAACACTTCTATCATTTAAGTTATCTTAATTATTTTCATAGTGATGTTTCTTCTGAAGGAAAAAAAAAAGTGTACTGAATTTAGGCAACAAATGCATTAATCAACTATTTTTGTGATGCACATAGTGATTGTTTAGCCGTTAAATTCCTTTTTTTATATGTAAAGTTATATTCTAATTGTTGTTTCTATTTCCAAGATGACTGCAAACCAGAAAATGACCATGAGAGTCATTCTAACAGAGGCAGATATAAGGAAAGTCATCCCACATTCAAGGCCTTCTACAGTAAAAGACTTGATAACCAAGCTTCGAGAGTCACTGGGACTTCAATACAACTTCAGTCTCCAATTCCAAGACCCTGAATTCAATAATGAACTATGTAATCTAACAGATCTTCAAGAACTTCCAGAAAAACCAACCATTAAAGTCCTGCCTGTCTTTGACCTGGTGCCTGTCTCATCTGATGACGCCTTTAGCGACACAAGTACTGCAGATACAGAGATACTCTCACATTCACCTCAGGATCGACGTGAACCATGGCCAGAATTTTTGACATTCCAACATTTTCTGTTGATGTGGAGTATAGACTGAGGCAAGCAGATTTGCTGTTTATGAGTGAAGGAACACACCTTAAGGTCTCAAAAGAGCTGAAACATGAGATACTAGAGAGACTGGCAGAAAGCATGTATAGCTACACAGCATACCCAACTGCTGCTCAGTTTGAAAGTGTTGCAACAGCACTGATAAACAAACACCCCTGTCTCCAGGAGCGAGGCTCTGTCACTCGCTGTTGTGGTTGGAAAAATAGTCTAAAGCATAAAATGGGAAATTATAGAACAAAGCGCAGGCAATCAGGATGCCTTGATGTTGCAGTAAATGCCGGTAAGCGGGAAGGCATTCATCAGATGGACAACCAGCAAACAAGCGGATAAAAAGGCAAAGAAAGGTGAAATCAACTACTTGCCCAACTTTCCGGATGGATTTGATCAAGCTGCCCTGGAAGAGGCCCGTAAGGACTTGGCTGATGAAATGCAGAAGAGAACCCCAAATGGACTTCTTGTAAAACAAAAGATGGATCAGACTTTTGCTTTGAGAAGAAAAGAGGTTGTGGACTCTGAACCCCCATAAACATGATGGTGAAACGCTGGCCTGCCCTCTTCACAGAAGATCAGGTATGTTCACAAAAGCAAAGATAACTAATAACTATCTGTGTTTTATATAATGTGCCTAGATGTCGATTTCTTTTGACCCCTTTAAGGAAAACATGGATGACTTTAATGTGGAGCATGTCGTTTATACATAGAAACATCAAAACTTAAAATTCCACAAAATGACATTCATGGCTGTTTCTCCAGCTCTACTTTGCAGATGGCTTGTCTTGTACAGGTTGGTTATGTTAAGTGCTTTTTTTTACTCTCTCTCTTTTCTGTATTTTTCAGGTGTTCATGGAGTTCAGCAGGATTGTGGGCAAGAACCTCAAGCAGGAATTTTATGAGAACATCGATCGGCACAGTCCTCGCTTTCCTTGAGTTATTTCGTTCCAAGAGAGGGAATGTTGGACAGTTGTTGACTCAGATTTCACAACAGACCAATGTAAGTTCATACAAATTATGTTTAGTATTGTTCTTTACAGGTTTTACAAACATCATAGTCCCAGTCTATAGTTTGTGTAATTCAGTTTATTGTTGATCAGTAGCTTTCTTACTGATAAGTTATTTTGTTTTATTTTAGTCGCCTAATTTGTTATTCTGTTTCATTCCCAAAGACTACTGACCCAACTGCAATCCGGACACAGGTGCTCAGAGGGCTTCCAATCATCCTGGGGACAATCCTTCAACCTTCTTCAAAGCAGGCTTTGTAAGTACACTCTTGTGTTCTTTTAGCCAAACGTCTCCTGGCACAGCTTCACCCACATGCAAGGTGCACAGAGAAGGTCAAGAGTTGATTGGACAGACGCCTGCAGTAAATAAAACGCTTTGAGGTTATAGGAAACAATAATCAACCTGAAATGCACAAAATATATTTGGAAAAAGAACAAAAGAAAAATAATATGAAAATAAAATATCAAAAGGAATGCAAAGAAAGAATGTCTAAGTATAAAAGGAAGTAATTAACACAATTAGAATGGAATTAGAACCGGATCAAGTCTGAAAAATCACTTATACTGATCCAGTTCAAATTGCTTTTGACCCAATTAAATTGAAGGTACCACCCTACATTTTGATTGGTGTATCGACGCTCCTTCCTATATTATGCTGCATATTTAAACGCTGGTTGGTTGGTTGTTGTTTTTTTGTTTCAATAACCCTGTCAATCTACTTATGAAGATTGTTTTATAGCACTTCCAAGTGTTCCCGAAGCCTCTATTCCACTCTTTTCTTTTACATTTCACTATGACACTCTCATGGTATCATGATTGAAGTTTATTTTTGTAACGAGTATTCTAATGATTATGTACTTTTGTTTTACAAGGAATCAGATGCTGATTTTTTCCGTGACCTTGACATCGGGATTCTTCTCACTGAGCGTGAAGAGGCTGTGCTCACATCTGCCCAGCATCCAAGTCCAACCTTGTTGAAAATTATCATTGAGGGAGAAGTCGTGATGGAAAACATCCAAGATCTGCCTAAAGCAATGTGCATTCTGTTTGGACTCACGTATGCACTTATCGAGAATAGAAATATTTTACTGCTATTATTTGTTGCTATTTTATAATCGTCATTACCATTTCAAGTGATGTTGCATTCAGATGCACTCAGATGTTCAAAATATATTGGTATTATATTAGTCTTTATTACAGGTTCAGTTATAATCAGTTGAATCTATAATTTAAAGGTTTCTGAATGTTTTATATTCTTACATATAGTCTTCCGTGGGTGAGAAAACTGAGTTGCAGGCTGACAGGAAACGGTGTGCTTTTTGCAAAAGTGAAACCAAAACCAGAGTCTGGGTTTGTATAATGAGTTTATACATTTTACATAGAAGTTAAGATCATCACAACACAGGATGGCCTTTAGCCTGGTTGCCTACGTGAGGTCAACTAAGGTTCAGAAAGCAGATGCACACTCTGTGCACGCCAGCAGAGACATACACACACACACACTGTTAGGGTGTAGGTGAGAGTTGACTGATGAAGCAGTAGATGCACGATGCGAGAGCTGAGCTGGCTTACGGAAACCACCGGGAGAAGATGGAAGCCAGTGTACTTTTAATTGTGCCTTAAGCTGTCAAATAGAACATTTGTGGTTTTGAAGCTGATGTATGTGATGACGCAATGAGGGGGCGTCACTAAATATACTCTGATGCATATAAAACTGTATTTTGATGTTAGGAGGATGAGATTGTGGGGCTGTCTGCTTACAGAGTCCGCTCATTCTCCCACGCGTGTCATTTCATTAAAATCATCGTCTTTACCCTTTGGACCAGTGTGGTTACTTGCATTCCTCCTGTGTTTCCTTCCCTATATTTTTGAACCTTAACATTTGGGGGCTTCGTCCGAGGGGGGAAGTGAGACAGGACGGAGAAAGGTCCGAGGCCAGGCGCTCAGGCATTGGTCAGTGGTCAAAGTGAGTGACAAGCCGGCATATAACAAAAGGTAGGCACCACCTGTTGATCTTATGAACCAAAGTGTGTCAAATTGGGCTGTGTAAATTGAAAGTCTACTCACTGAAACTACTGGTAGATGTCTGCTTTGATTTTGGTGAAAAGTTGAAGGTTGAAGTAATGATAATGATAAGGAAGTATAAGTGACAGTACTGAGTAATGAGAATAAAGGAATGAAAAGAGAATTAAAGCAGTTGGACTGCGAAGTGAACTTTAGAATGATAGGGAATTTGGTCATTGTGTGGGTTCAAGTCCCATTGGTTATGCAACCCTTAAGAACTTTCTCGGAGGTGACGCCCCTGCTGGATAGAGAAATTTATCCTTCACCTAGCGATGACTAGGGATAGTTTCGGGCAACATCCGAAGAGGACTGGGGAATCTCTAAAACTGTTGAGGGTTGTCCTTAATCTTAATCCTGTTTTGGGTGTAGATTGTTGTTTCAAATTATTCTAAAATTACTTGAGGACGAGGAGTCTGGGACCCTTAAGAAGCGCATTTTCTCCTTGGTAACGCTTGCGCTAAGACAGGACGCTGATCTTAGACCTACTAGGACAGTAGGGATAGTACCGTCGACAGCGGGAGAGAGAACTTGGGAACCTCTGAAATTGCTAGGAGTTAGAGTCTCCTATTTGCGCTTTTTGGCTACGATAAATTTGGTTAGGGCATTAGCAATCGGGCCACCGTCAGGGACGGAATACTGGCTAAAATTGGTCGCAAAAAAGTCAGGGACTTTTATCGGTTGGACCGTTATGGATAAATTTGTCGAAATTTGTAGGAGCGACAAGGCCTAAAAAATCTGTGCAGTTGTAATTTAAGACGTCTGTAATATAAAATATGAGATCTATGAGTAGGATCAGTCTCTGTGTCAGTCATGCACAGCCGGAAGTGCACTGATTGTGTGTGTAAATGCAAATGAGCAGCAGTGACGCGCAGAGAGGGTGGTTTCAGTTTTCGAGAGGACTGAGCTTTTTGCTAAATGCCTGTATATAAGAGGTTGGTTTTGATTATTATGAGAGTGTAAATACAGTGTGAATATATTAGTGTGGATGTATAGTAAATGACTGAATTTTGATAGATGTATATTTCGTGAGCCATAAATGTTGGTGTGTTTTATTTTCAGTTATGTGTGTGGGGAGAAGCCGTGAGGATGATGAGAGGTTTCAGTTTTCTTTTTCTTTTTCTTTTGACTTGCTCTTTCTGATCATGGAAGGCATGTCCAAAATACTCGTATGAAAGCGTATTTCGAGTGATTTTAACTGTGTGAGTGCTGTCAGTATTTGATTTGAGTGACTCTGCATGATTTGTCTGAGTGAGTGGAAAATGGCAGTTTGAGAGAGAAAAGGCAGTGTGTGAGACGATTACTGAATGACTAAAGAGGTTAGAACTTTTAAAGGTGTGTATGGAATAAAGGAGTGTGAAATATATTTCTTGGGTGATGAAAAAGTAGGATGTTTTAAAGTTTGAAAGTGCTTTTAATTCAAGAAATCCATGAGAGATGTTATGACAGGTTGAGTTTATTTTTTCTGATTGAAAATACATAAGTATATACACTTGGGAAGCCCAGTTAAGAGATTATTGGGTGACTGATGCTATAAAACTGACCTAAAGAATGGTCCTGTGCGTGGAGAAGTGTTAGTTGTCCTGATGTTTGGAAGAGCTCTATTTAAAAGTGTGTGTGAGAGGAAGGTGTGTGTGACTGATGATGTCAGGGGAGCACCCAGAGAAATAGACAGAGTTAAATTCTAAGAAGATGAAGCGAATGCATGTGTTAAGAAAAAGTAATAAAGTAATAAAATTATATTAATTACAGGGTTTAGAAAAGAGACAGACTGAGAGAAATAAATACAGGAACTAACAATTACATTAATGAATTGAAAACGCACGTACACAAACTGTTACATGTGAAATTATTGTTGAAAGTTTAATAAAGAAAGCAGTTTACACTCCTTTAATTTCCAGAACCAGTGTGTCCCCTAGATCTGATAACACTCTTGCCCAGTTGGCTCCTGTAGTAGGCGGGCATGGAAGGCTGGACAGCCCATGACGGGTAAGATCCCACCTCGAAACCCTGGGACAACCTAAGGCAAGGCGCAGTCACGATTGCTCGAACCTAAGTCCCGGAGTGACCTTGGAGTCACTGGAGGAGACGGATTTAACAGGTAAGGCCACTGGGCACAGACGAAGGGAAATGTCATTCACAATGACCAGTGATGAGCCAAAGAGAGAAAACACACCCTGTCAAAAGGAGTTTGGAACACTGGAAAAGAAACATTTACAAGATCACAAAGATCATAAAGAAACATTTATAAGAATCACACATACAAACAGAAAATGCACTAACCTTACAGAGACAAGCTCATGAAGATTAATGAACAGATAATGACTTAAAACCTGGCTAAGAACACAAACATACGTAATTAAATCAGCCTGCTAATTTCATGAGGGTTAAAATGGTGTGAATGGTTAATACAATTGATGGAAAGATTTAAAAAGATGGAAAAACAAAAGAAAAGTCTCTATAAGAGTGACTCAGGAGTGCTCTTGCACTGATTGATCAAAGTAAGTGATTAGTATAGAAAGAAAATGAAAATAATTCAATAATGTGATAAGGTTTAAACATGTATTCCTCTTGTTAAGTTGGCTGTTGAGCTGTGGGTTTATGCAAATTAGCTGGAGTGAGTGAGTGACAAAGACACTTCCTGTGTGCGTGTGTGTCGGAGGCTTTCAGTTCAAGAGAGATCGGGGCTGATGAAGAGTATGGGGAGAAATATATAATGGTAAAGTATCAGGATATTTGATTACGGTGGTCAGGTCTGTTCAGAGGGGCAGATTTGGACAGGAAATTTATAATTTAAGGATGATACGTTGTTGAAATTGGTTTTTATCTTGTGCTGAATGAAAACGGTCTTTGATCTTTTGACGAGGTTTTCGGTGTGTTGAACGGGTGAAATTTAAGATTGTTTTAGATTTTTGAGGCTGTTGTTTCTATTTCAAGAGAGGGAGTTTTGATAAACATGGACATGTCTAAAAGGGCCCATAGTTTTTGTAACAGTGCACTTAGAGAAAAAACCTGTCAGGTGATTTTGTTTTGTACTTTGATGAGCTAATAATTAGCTCTCTTTTTCATTTTTGTTCTAAGCAGGCCTGGAAGAGAGTGAACGGACGGCGCTGACAAATTACCAAGTACGAAAATCAGGTGGGCTTTACAGAATTATAATTGATTACAATCAGAGACTGATTGGCGGCAAGTCTCTGTCTAAAAATGGATTGTATCGATTCAATCCAGTCAAAAGTATAGAGAACTATTTTCCTAAAAACGAAAACGGAATAAAACAAATGATTGAGCTCATTTTGCTGATGTGGAGCATCTGATGACGTGCGCGGAAGGCTGCAGATCAGCAAAAAAATATCATGTGTGAATGCATGGGAGTGAATGTGAGTGGTTGGACCAAGGGGGGAAATAAATAAAAGGTTGACAAACAGGAGAAGTGGGAGACTTAAATCTGGGGATGCTGATGTTCCTTTGAGTGAATTTCTGCTTTGTTGATTTGGGTTAGACCATATTGATACATTATAAAATGCTAAAAGGGAAACATTGATGTAACTTAAGTTACCATTAACTGAGGTAACACATGATTAATAACTGTTCTGTTTAAGTTTATTTTGTGTCATGACACAGACTAGATCATAAAGGGAGAGTTGAGTATGAAATGTAAGGCACAGGTTTTGTTTTCAGGAAATTCCAAGGATCCAGACTTTGCATGGAGCAACGAGTTGGAGGGGATTTGACATGATGATTGAATTGATTTTGTTCCTTAAACACAGGTTTTCAGGGCTGGAGCAAAACACCGGAGAGGAGAATTGCTGAGCTGTTCTGGGAAATGAAATGACTAACCTTTTTCCTTTTGATTTGTTAAGCTTGGGTGAAGATGTTGAGTTTTTGCCACATGAGATGTGTCAAAAAGAGAGGGATTTAAGATTTAATTTGTTTAATTTGAAAGGGTTTTACTAGGATTTTATAATGATCGGGGTTGTTTGATAATTTAGAGATGGTAAAACTGAGGCAGAGATTGTTAATTCTAAAGAAAGGAGTAAAATGAACCGAATTCTGTTTAGAAGATAAATTGCTGGGGTTAATAAGAAGTTGTACACCAAATTTAAAGGGGAAACTGTGGGAATAAAGGATATGCTTTGGGGAAAATAGTGAAGATTTTATGAGTAGAAAATGTGGGATTTCTTTTGAACAGATAGTAAATAGATTTATTTTAGGGTAGAGGAGAGCTTTTATGAGGATGTTAAAAGTCTCGCTGACTCAAATGAATAATATTGGAGATTATATATGTAGAAATGATTTTTCATACACATTGCATTTTTGTGCATTTTGTGGCTCAGAGAGTCGTCTCTTGAGGGTCACAAACTTTTGGTTAACGTTATGATTAGCCAATCTACTGTGAGAATGACCTGAGTTATTGAAGGATTGCACACGCTTACAGACATATAGAGTTCATTAAGACCTGACAGTATTGATTCCAGGCAAAAGGCCTGAAATCCATTTAGCATTTAACTGAATAGGAGTTTCGTTTGTAACTAAATTGGGTGACATGTAAAATATGGAGATAACACATGCAGTTCTAAATTAGTCCTCTTATATAAAATGCAGTTACAGGATAACAAATACTTGTTGAAGGGATCAAGTTTTTGCTTTAAACCAGGTCCAAGGGGGAAAAGCTTATGTATTTTGGTTAAAACTGATAAAATATAATGACTGATAAAATATAATTAGAATGTACCATTACATTAGAAGCAGCAAAATGAAATAAAATGATAGATTCAAACAGGTTATCACCTAGGAAATGGGAGTTCAAAATACAGTTAGAGTTCAGCTTTTAGCTATGATGAAGTTTATTTAGGAGCAATTAACTATGTGTTTACATGTAATGATTAAAGTGGTTGTTTTTATCCTTTTAGTAGAATAAGCCGTTATGATGATTTCCTTGATACATTTTCTTGTGATAGGTGACTTTAGGTGAGGGAACTTGCAGCAGCAGCGACAGTTTGTGCACAGGATGTTGATGATCAGATAGGAGCAATAGGAAGCACATGCAGAGACGTGCTTCCTTTGATCCTCTTAAAGACAACGCTTTCAGAGGTTCACAAATGCTGAGTACGGTTGAGTGAGATATAAAATAAAAAAGTCAAAAACCAAATACAAAATTAGGTTCATGCTTTGAGTAATATTAGCTGGAATCAGGTTTGAATAAAGTAGGGGAAAGTGTTTTCTATCCTTTACAGGAGAAGATTTCCACGAGAGAGGGACCAAGGACAACCTGACTTTACCCATGGAGTGTTCTTAGGGGAGCTGGCATTTCTAGAGAGGGTCAGAGTAATGTTATAAGTGTATGGTGACCCTTTTAAGGGTCACCAAGAGAGGGAGTATCGAGAATAGAAATATTTTACTGCTATTATTTGTTGCTATTTTATAATCGTCATTACCATTTCAAGTGATGTTGCATTCAGATGCACTCAGATGTTCAAAATATATTGGTATTATATTAGTCTTTATTACAGGTTCAGTTATAATCAGTTGAATCTATAATTTAAAGGTTTCTGAATGTTTTATATTCTTACATATAGTCTTCCGTGGGTGAGAAAACTGAGTTGCAGGCTGACAGGAAACGGTGTGCTTTTGCAAAAGTGAAACCAAAACCAGAGTCTGGGTTTGTATAATGAGTTTATACATTTTACATAGAAGTTAAGATCATCACAACACAGGATGGCCTTAGCCTGGTTGCCTACGTGAGGTCAACTAAGGTTCAGAAAGCAGATGCACACTCTGTGCACGCGCAGAGACATACACACACACACTGTTAGGGTGTAGGTGAGAGTTGACTGATGAAGCAGTAGATGCACGATGCGAGAGCTGAGCTGGCTTACGGAAACCACCGGGAGAAGATGGAAGCCAGTGTACTTTTAATTGTGCCTTAAGCTGTCAAATAGAACATTTGTGGTTTTGAAGCTGATGTATGTGATGACGCAATGAGGGGGCGTCACTAAATATACTCTGATGCATATAAAACTGTATTTTGATGTTAGGAGGATGAGATTGTGGGGCTGTCTGCTTACAGAGTCCGCTCATTCTCCCACGCGTGTCATTTCATTAAAATCATCGTCTTTACCCTTTGGACCAGTGTGGTTACTTGCATTCCTCCTGTGTTTCCTTCCCTATATTTTTGAACCTTAACACACTCCATCTTAACTATCCTAAAAGTATGAAGCTGACCTTTCTGTTCATCCAACAGATTTTGCTCTCATTAGGCCACACTGACCTAAAGCCAAAGATACAATCTTTGAAAAATCAGCTTACAATGTAAAGTGATGTCATCTCTACTGTGACATGTTTGTTTTTTTTCCTCACCTTTTTGGTTCTGTAAAACAGCCCAACAAAAAGGCACAAAACGCAGAAACAGACACATTCAGCACCCAGTCAGAACAGTCCCATACAACACCTACAAACAAAAAACACTACACATAAACTTCTATACACACAAACACACACACACACACACTTAGATGCTTTAGAAGTGAGCAGAAGCATGTGACGTGAAAGTAAAAATTGAAGAGTTGTACCTGAAAGACAGACATTGTTTAAGTTGTTGCATCATAAGTCTTTGTAGATGGAGTTGGATATTGTTCTAATTAGAAAGTCTTTGTTAGTATGTCTGTTGACCTGCCTTAATGTAGGCAGATGGTGCAGATCCTGTTTGTAACAGGAATTTTTGGGAATTCTGTTTTTGTTGGTTGTTACATTCACCTACCACACAACACACACATTCAACTACCACACAAACACACACACATTCAACTACCACACAAACACACACACATTCAACTACCACACAAACACACACACATTCAACTACCACACAAACACACACACATTCAACTACCACACAAACACACACACATTCAACTACCACACAAACACACACACATTCAACTACCACACAAACACACACACATTCAACTACCACACAAACACACACACATTCAACTACCACACAGACAAATTAACATTGGCTTTGTTGTGGCTTTTTCTTAAAAATAAAATGCATTGGAGCATTTGAAGATTTTGTTTTTTTTCCTATCCAACTTCATTGTAACAATGTTTTTTATAATTCATAAAAAAGTTATTTTGTTAGAGGAAAATACAATCTAATTTTTTTAGTAAGTACCAGTAACAAGTAATATCTTGTTATTCAATAATTCTGACTACACAAAAAAATATGAATATGAAAATTCATGTTATATTAATACAGCTAAAAGTATTTAGTTTCAGCTTGTGTAAAAACGTAGTATTCCATGTTAATAAAACTAAAAATATTTAGTTTTAGCTTGTGTAAAAACTTAACATTCCATGTTAGTTAAACTAAACCTATTTAGTTTCAGCTTGTGTAAAAACGTAGTATTCCATGTTAATAAAACTAAAAATATTTAGTTTCAGCTTGTGTAAAAACTTATGATTCCAAGTTGGTCAAACTAAACCTATTTAGTTTCAGCTTGTGTAAAAACTTAACATTCCATGTTAGTTAAACTAAACGTATTTAGTTTCAGCTTGTGTAAAAACTAAAGTGGTATAAGGCAACGGGTTTCCTCGCAATTTGCGAGTAAAGTCAACTAATTCGGGTTAAGAGTGTACTGTACAGCATACACTACATTGTTAAGTTTGTGTTTGGGAGTTTTGTCTTTGGGATGAACCAGTTTTTGTCTGAGTGTGTGGCTGGATCTGAAGTACACTGGGATGTCGTGCTTGGAGAAGACTCTCCTGAGTTTCTGCTACATAAAGGATGGCAATATTGTTTTGTTTGTCCTTCTGATTCTCCCTAGTTGGTGTCTGATCTTCTTTTCTGTGCATCTTTGCTGATTTGATGAAAGCAAAATTAGGATAACCGCATGTTTTAAGAGTTTTCTTTACAAGGGTGTGTTCCCTCTTTTTCCTTTCTGGCTTATAGGGAACATTTTCTGCCCGGTGATGTAGGGTCCTGATTACTCCAAGTTTGTGTTCCAGAGGGTGGCGGGAGTCAAAGAGTAAGTACTGGTCCGTGTGTGTGAGTTTCTGATAAACTTCAATGTTGAGGTTTCCATTCTCCTAAATGCACACAGCACAGTCCAGAAATGCAAACTCTTATCCTTTGTGTCTTCCCTGGTGAACTTTATGTTTTTATCCACTGAGTTGATGTGAGCAGTGAAGGATTCCACTTCTTGGACTTTGATTTTGACCCAGGTGTCATCAACATATCTGTACCAGTGGCTAGGTACTGTCCCTTTAAAAGAGCCAAGAGCCTTTCTTTTCACTTCCTCCATGTAAAGGTTGGCTACAATAGGTAACACCAGGGAGCCCATGGCACATCCATGTTTTTGTCTGGCACCTTGATAAAGATGCAAGGTCAGCCACAGCCAAAATAGCTCCAGAAGATAACATGGGTGCTGAGAGGCCTGCTCAATGGTAAGAATAAGATCAAAGGTTTTATTGCATATGCACCACTGGCCATCAGATATCCAACTGAAACAATAAGTGGAATTATTATATTTACTTATTTGCTTAATAAGGAGCAGAACACTGCAGTTAGGATAGCATTTCCCACTGACAGCAACAAGGAGCACTGGAAAACCAAGAAGTAACATTGGCTGACAGAAATGGATGGTTGGAGCAGATGTGGAAGGTGAAGTCCAAAGTTGTCCCAGTGGTGATAGGAAGGTCAAGTCAATTCAGTTCAATTCAGTTCAAATTAGAATAGTAGCTCTAGCATAACATTAGAGGTCTTTGTTCATTTGAGAGAGAGCAACATGTCTGAGAGAGGACCCAACTTTTAGGAGGAACACACGGGGGATTGGGGTATTATAAATATTCAACTAGCAAAGAAAGGATGCTTCAACTTAGCAATTATTGTTGAGTATTTGAAATATAATGTATTTTTTCGTCATCGTGAAATGATGAAGGAAGCTCTAACACAAGTGTTACAACAAGTAGCAGAAAAAACAACAACAGAAACTTAAATCAGACCTCTTCATTTACTCATTTTCATCACGGAGAGTTACTTTGTATCAATCACATCTGCACACAATCAGCCCCAAAGCAGATTTGTTCTTCTTGTTTTATGCATGCACCCCACTTGTTTGTTTGCTCTTATTATTGATGGCTTTTTTCTTTTGTATTACCAGAACAAATTTAATTAGAGCTGAAGGAATACAAATCAGAGTTCACCCACCAATTGCTATTTGGTCCCCTAATAAAGAGCGTGGAGAGGGGAAGGAAAGAATTACAAATGCATTTCAAGAGCTGGAAAGAGAATTGCTTGAGGTATGCGAGTCTTTTAATAAATGGATTTTACAAATTGGCTTTATAAACTTGGAAGAATATCTATCCATCCATCCATGCATCCATAGCTGAATAGACAATCACAGACAGGGTGTCTCAGTGACATAAAACATCAGAGGTTTCTAAACCTCCAGTAGTTATAATGCAACTTGAAATGACACACAAATGAGTAAAGTTTTCAAAGCTCATGCATGGTGTTATAAAAGCTGCATTATCTGTCTATCAAGTTTTTATTGTAAACCTGAAAAGAACCTAAGGTCTATGAATATTGGAGAAACAGTTAGATGTAATATTTGATTTAACACTTGTTAACAGCTCTCTTTTATTTTGATACGAAGTCACACAAAGGCAGACTTTGAGCTTATCCTCCTCCCACTCACATTGTACATATTCATCTGAAAGCATGGGGAGTATCATTCCACCAGGGCTCTGATAGTGGATTATTGTATTTAATCCTAAATGGAGCAACACAGTCCAGGATATTAGTGTATGTTGAGTCAAAAGGGGTGATTAGTTCCTCAGCACTTAGAACATCCAGGGTTAATAGCACACAGGGTGCATGAGGTAGAACAGAATTCTACCCCCAAAAGAGCAGCTTTAGCAGAAAATTAAACATAGAAAATATATTGAGACATAGTACATGTGTCAAACATTTCATACATGTATATGTTAAGGTTGGGCAATATGTAAAGTTTTTCAACGACATTCATCAGGCCAATAAATGACGATAGGTGACATATTTGCGCAGGTGACTTTTTGATGGGCAGAACAATGTAGCCATGCACAGACTGATTTGTGCATTTATAACACAGAAGAAGTCCAAACATGGAGGAACAAGTTGCCAAAAAAAACACAAAGTCACCAATTCTGGATTCTTTGGCTTTAAACAGGATGAAAGAAGTAAACCTGAGGATGTAACCAAAGGGGTGTGCTGCTTGCGCAGACGTATAGTGGCAACAAACGACTCAAACATGGCTTATTTACTTGAGCATTTACGTGTCCACCATCTGGTTGAGTATGCTAGGCTGTTACCAGCTTCTGCAGCTCCATCAACAAGCTCTGGAAAAGCTTTTCACCAGTAGAATATCCAAAGTGCTTTTACTAAAACAATATTATTAGCAAACTAACTCATGAGCGGGGAAATAAATAAGTAAACCGCTCTTGTAAAAATGACCGGTAAAAGGCTCAGCCTATAGTTGATGGTTGATAAATTCATCCAATCCCCCAACCTTAGTATATCTATATAGCTACAATCAGCAAGAACTTACATAAAAAAGTTGAAGCTTTTACTCACAAAATCTTTAGAATCTCCAATTTACAAGCACTGAAGAAACAATTATGCAAGGAAGTCTTGTTTAAAGGCTATTAAAAGATTAACTAGAGCCATTACAAAGTATGAGCGTTTTGTTGACCAATATGAAAATATGAGCCAACAGCTGAAGACCTCCATTGACCACACTGACTATACAGCCACAGACCAGTCACACTAGAAAATGCTAGATAAATCTTCAATTCCAACAGTACACTTTCCTGCTTACCCAGTCCTTTTAAACATTCCTTTTGGGAAATGTAGCAGGGTAGGTAATGCAGATATAATGGTGTACAAGTAATTAAACTAATTTAACTTTGTTTCTTCCCAGATATTTTTTACACTGTTAAGTAACTAAATTTTTCTTCACTATGCCATCCAACTGCACCTCTAATCTTACTTTATTCCTTTCTCCCTCTAGCTTGTTCTGTTCCCTCACTTCACATTTCAGCCAACTTTATGTTATATTGAACCTATCGTTTCTTCCTTGTATTTCTTCTCCCTTCCTAAGTTTACCACACGTCCTTCCATGGCCAGGGATTGGACCACCAAGAAACGGACGTGCAGAAACATGTAAGGCAAAGCTCAGGCCTAGTAAACTGAATACATGCTTAACCATGGATTTTCTTGAGGTACTCCAGTCCACACACATGCAGGTTAGTTTCATTGTTGCATCTACATTTGTCATGGTCTTGGTGGTCTGTTTTTGTCCCCCTTATTTGTTTTTCTTTCTCTTCATATCATCTCTCACTCTCAGATGGAGTTGTGGGCTGGCTGTTCTCACTGGACCTTGTCCACTGGCAGAGCTTCTGATTTTCATGAACTTCAGTCATCACATCTGTTTTCCATCTCCTCATCAAACCGGCTTGTGCTTCCACTCTCCACCAGATCATTGTCACCTCCTTGATCATAATTGGGTTTTTTATGCTCTTGTGCTTGCCTCCTGCTTTGTTTAATCCTGCCTTCTTGTCTAACTCCAGTGACCTCCCTGGTGAAAAAAGGTCCCTAACTCCTCTGCTCTGTGGAGAGTTCTGAGCTAACCTGCAATACTTAGCTGTTTCCAGAAACAAGGTCACATGCCTTCCAAAGGAAAACTCACCTGCCTGCCTACTCTCCATTGCTGTGCTTCCCCCCCTTCTGGATTCCTTCAACCCACCAGGAACCCTTCTTCTACCTAACAAAAGAAATAACTAACTAAGATATCTAACCAAAAATCCATTCATTATTAAGATTACTTCTAAAACACTCATCTCTGGCTGTGTTTCAGAATTGATTTCAAATAACAAGTTATTAATCTGGGCAGTTGTAGAGCATGTAAATCCTTACAGATAATTAGCAGATGCAGTGCAATTCATTCTTCAAGGAGAAATCCTTGACTGCCATGCAGCATTCGTACATTAAGTAAAAATTAATCAAATCACAGGAAATGCATCTCATGTAGACCCTAAGGAATTTGCATGTAAAATATCATTGTATTTTTCTTCCATTACACATTAAGTTGTTGAATTGAACTGGGAAGCTTTAATAGTGATAGATACTCTTTGGACAGTTTAACTGACACATATGATTAGTGTAACCTAGTAATGTTAATTAAATGTAAAGAATTTGACAAGCGCAATGAATTTACCTTTTTTTCTACAGGTTGTTTTTTTTCTATAGTTGTTGTTAAATGGTCACCACTGGAGTTTGTTAGCTTATCAGCTCAGGCTGCAGTGAGATAGTGTCTGCTACTCACAATCCAAACTACGCAGTCTGAAACAAAGTTCATTTACTATATTCTGAAGCTTCTAATCTTTATAAAATCTAATTAATGTTTTAGATCTTGTAGCAAGCTGAACACTGAAACACAATTGATAAGATACCAACTACCGTCAAATAACTTGTGAGGTTTTCGGAAAAGCCAGACACACATTGCATCATTGTTTTGAGGAATTGTACACTTCTTAACTAAAAAAAAGGCTTCATGAACTATGTGCAGCTTTTCTTTCAATGAAATCTCTGCAGAGTCTTCACTACCAACAAATTTATTCTGCAGGTCTGCCCTATAGACTTCTCTGGCTCTCCAGCTTAGTAGGAAAGCCCTTTATACCAGACAAACACATTGATTGATTGACTGGTTTATTGATTACTGTTACCTTGACATTTTGAATGAAATGAATCAATGAAGCAATAAGTACAATGTAAACATAGAGGCATACGAAATATCTGATGGTGGATTATGAGCCAAAATGTGCACTGATGTCTGCATTACTGCAAAGCACACGATGACTTCAAGGCAAATAAAAAAAAATGTTGATATAAAATACACATTTTACAAAAGGTGTCTGTATTACATTAAAAATACATTACATTAAAAATAGTGTAAAGAGCACTTATATACAAAAAATAGAAATCTTGTGCGCTTAAGCATACTTGTACACATAGCTAAATATAGGATGTACAGATACTTTGCTTACAGTGTTGTTTCAGTGCATTTTCTACATCTCATTTATCATTCAGAATGCAGGACCAGTCATGGCTTTACTTTCGAAGCAGTGCTCACCTCGAGCCCTGCTGTATTTATGGCCATGTTCCTCTGTGGATGATACAATTTCCAATTCATTAAGCTGGGTTTTGTTTGAGAGGGCTTGCAAATTAAAGTGCCGGATGCATTTTTTTTTCACCCTCTTTACACCCTTCATTTGTGTGGATCTTTCTCTACTCTTACACAGCGGAGTGTTGCAGTGAGCATGACTTTGTCTCTAAACCTCTAATATAGAGCCTGGCTCCTCAATGCCCTCCACTGTGTGTGTGTGTGTGTGTGTGTGTGTGTGTGTGTGTGTGTGTGTGTGTGTGTGTCTGTCCTTTTTAATCTAACAAAGAAACTCCGCCCAACTGTGTTCTTTCATTAGCTTCCCACCAATTCACCCTACCAAAACAAGCAGAAGTACTTGTTTACTGTCTAACAATACACAACAGGCATAAACAATCTGATTCAGCAAATAACCAACTCTGTTATCCTGTTTTACCTCTTTGCTCATCCCTTATGAACTGATTGTTTAACCACTGGAGCCAGTAAGCCAGTAAGGCTTTTTTCTTCCAACAATAGCTATTTTTTCAGGATAGCTTCTATTTAGATCATCTTCAAAGAAACCTACTTACCTTAAAATATTACATGGTATATTTGTTATTTTGATTCAGAGACCACACTATCAGCTTTATAGGCTATATAGACCATATAGGTACTGAAGTGCTTTGACTTAATGCTAATATCATCATGTTAATTGTAATTTGCTGATGTTTATCATCATGCTAAACAACGCAGATATAAACTCAAACACTGCAATTGGAATTGCTAGGGTTTTTTTTTTTTATTTCTTTTATGGGAACTGGAAACTATGCAATGTTTATTTGGACATTTAAAAATGAGAACTTCAAAGTAGCTGGGGCAGAAAAGTCAAGAGATTCTTAAAGGCATTGGTAAAGGCGGAATTCAGTCATTTTCGTAACCTTTTGATAATCAAGTAGCAGGTTATTAATAATGTTAATATTTGCATAATCCATCCAGTTATCATATTTCAGCTTTCACCAAAATGAGAAGCTGAATTCTCAGACCTATATTGTTGGTGTGACTAACAACACAAAATGCCATATTTTGGATGTGCTGTTGTGGTACCAATAGAGGCACACGTAAATTTAATAATATAGCTCCAAACATGTTTTGACTAATATCACAGGGAAATCAAAAAAGCAGAGAGTGTATGTAGAATGTTTCACATTCTGTACACCATGCCCCCTTTGCTTCAGGTAGGAACAATATTTATATTACCTCCAGCTCCGTTTCCACCTCCCCACAATTTCTGTCAGTAAATTTGTACAAACCGCCCAATTCAGAACCCCAAATAATCTGGTTCAAAGTTCCACAAAGAGGGGATGGACAATATAGAGAGAACATTAACTCAAAAATATATTTTGGTTCCTTCTTGATGACTATGTTTCTTTTGTTTTTATTGTTTTGTTTTCTCCCCAAACCAATAAATCCACAAAAGCGTTTGAACAGGATGTATTAAATATTGCATTATTATCTTTATGATTTCATCTGAAAACCAAAATCTGAAGTCTTGTTAGACAATCAATTTCACATCAGTTTGTACCTTTAGTATCTTCACAATATGTGTCTCCCTAAAGTGCATTTTAAGAACTTGGCTATCTGAGTTTATCAGCAGACACAGATGCATAGAGGTGTTTCAGTAAAGTGGACAAAGAGAAGAAGGAAGCTAGTGGTATCATGGAAACCTTATTATCTTTTACAATAGAGGCGCAAACTTGGAAAGCTATATAATTGGTTGGGAGGCTGCCTGTGCGTGCACAGTGTGAAAGGACCCTGTGCTACAGATGAGCCACAGTCAGAGCAATGTGGATTGGAATACATTAGACTGTAATAGATTTGTGGATATTCCTCACTTACCATCTGTAACTCAGTGTTGTGCTGCTCTGTGCTGCCTTATCTGTCCGTGAGTTGTCAGTGTCTACGTTATGCCAAAAAAATTTGTCAGGTCTGTGTAAGAATGGATGTGCATATATCATCTTACAATAAATGTATAAGAGCTGGGAGCCCTGTTAGTAACACTACACATGTTGTAATATTCACATTACAAGCAGTGCGACTAAGAGTAGCAGTAGAAATAATTGAGGCAAAAATTTATTTACAAAAAAAAAGATTGGTATCAGAACCATAGTTTCTCCCCTGCTCCTTTACTCCAAAGTGTATATAAAGATACCACAGCCATACATGAAATGCAACTCAATCAAGCTCCTGCTCCCAACGTATGGAGTATATGTCACTTAATACAGCTCTGAGTCCGGAGGACTCCAAAGGCAAAACAGGAAAGAAAAAAGAAACAGGTTGAGGCCAAGGGACAGCCAGAACTGAGACCAACAGTCAAGGGAACAGAGAAATGAGAAAGTGCTTACAGAGACTAGGCAACAGAAAGTTATACAGCACATACACATGGTTTAAGTCATTAAGGATTTTAATGTTTTAAAATCTCCTGTGTATACGAACATTTAATGGTAATTGAGATTTAAATAGAACATTTTTTTTCCCCAATCTATGCATTTGTTTTCCCTTTGTTTGACTTTTTGATAATCACAAATGGTAAAGTTTTGTTGTAATACTTTTCCAGTAACTTTTCAACAACAGAGCTGAAAGATAAGCCAGTCACTTTGGTGATTGTATTAACTGTTATCTAGCTGTTAGCACCAATGGAGAGCAAACATACTTAGCACGATGTTCTCTATCTGGTCCATGCTGAAGCAGAATACACACTTTATGCTGATTGTGCCTGTTAGTGTGTGTGTTTGTGTGCGTGTGTGTGTGTTTGTGTCAGCACATTTATGCAGAGAGTGTGCAAACACAGAAACAGATAAGCAGGCGATTCAGTGAGAGTGGGTATCAGACTAATTGGCCAGTAATAAAACCACTGGCTTAATTACTCACACGGATATTTAATTTGTTCGAAAAAGAAATCACAGGACTGGAAAAATCTGCACAAGGTCAGGGATGTATTGTAGTAAATCAGCAGTTAGGTCACAGGATAAAATGCCTTTTTGCCTGTCTATTTATCTGTCCAAAAATGATTTAAGTCTATCGATTCTCACAAGTTCTTTTCAGATAAGGTCACTTGTGAATGTGAAAACTACTGTTCATCTGGATATAGGGTCCGGATGAACAGAATCAACTTTTTAGGATCAATGCCAAAAGGCTGGTGGAAACTAAGAATAGGCCACAGCAACCTCTCGGAGCAAGAGTCAGTAAATATGACAAAGGCAAACATCCAACTACATGCCTTCAGAATGAAGAGCTGGACAGCATCAGGATCTGACATCACCCACCCTACTGGGTGAAGAAATGGCACCTAGCAACACAAAAAAGGGGGCTGCTAATACCTGGTTCTCATCAGAACCGGCTAACATAGGACAGATCATGGAGAATCTTCACAAGGGTATGACACCATTAAACTATTGACCGATTACTTGCCTCCATGATGTGGAAGCTATTCTTAGGGGTCATAGTAAAACAGCTGAGTAGCCACATGAGTCAATACATGAGCATAGATCAGCAAGGGACTGAAAATAACACCAGAAGGCCAAAGGACCAGCTCCTGGTTGACTAGAGCAGTAGGCCAGGAGACCAGGCCAGGCAGAGTGACCTGATAACTGCCTGGATAGACTACAAGAAATCCTGTGACTCAATGCCCCACACACTGTACAAGGATTCAAGAGTGGCGCGAACATCATTTCTGTATATGAATGACATCAAAGCCAATGTCCTCAAATCTACAGTAGGACATTGAGATGTCATTCGGACTTGATAATGAATGCTGCAAAGAGAGAGAAGGTAATCCAGACTGAAGTGGAGGAGCTACTAGAAGGCAGAATAGCAGATATACAGGTCTCAGGCAACCGAATCCATGATAAAGATGCAAAAAGGTCAGCCACAGCCAAATACCTCCAAAACGTAATAGCCCTTTTCCACTAGTACCTACTCGGCTCAGCTTGACTCAATTTGGTTTTTCATTCAGTAACACTTAAAACCTATTACCCGCTTGGCATTAGGGCGATATGAGGAAAATCTAATATCACGATACTCAATATATACTGCGATACGTCTTGAGCCCCAGCACCCCTGGTACAGGGGGAGAAGGGGGTGTGCTGCAGTTTATGTGAAGTCAAGTTTTTTATGTAAATATCAGCATGCGCGGTATCCACAGAAAGCTCCGAATCTCAGCTAAACGCTCATATAAACCATTTCTACAACCAACAAACAGCGAAAATAACAAAAAATTAAAAGAGCATGTACATAATTTTCCAAAATGTGCCTAAACACAAACAACAAAGCCACAAGCTTTCTCGACTTTATGTAACCAAGCAAGCGGCACATTGTCTAAAAGCAGAGATCTCACAGATTCCAAAACTGCTAGTTTCGTCATGCTCCGATGAAAATTCACTGAACCAGCCTCAAAAGAAGAGCACAAATATGCTTCTTGTTCTATAAACAATAAAATGGAATTAGACTTACCGTGCTGCTTCTCTTACCGTTGTAGCTCCAATCACAGCTGGTTTATTTTAAGTTTTTTTGGTGTGGGGAGACCTTCACATGCAGATTTTAAAACAGTCTTAATTTGGCAGTGGATGACTTTTCAGCTGACATAATAATTTTTTGATACTGCTACCATTTGTTGCAATAGTTTTATGGCATGTTTTGTAAATTTCCGCATTTTATTTGACATCCTTGTGAAATCCAAACGACGACCGACGAGGCCATATTTTTCCCTAAACACGCATGCTCCGGGTAGAAGACTTTCCGTTTGCGAGGGGGGATCAATGATGCATTTGTTGCATGTGGGAGAAAAAAACTCACACTGAATTATGTGGAGACAGCTTAATATTTCCATGGCAACCTATTCTCTGTGGTTACATAAAGCCATTTTAACCATGGTGCGTTAAAAGACGATACATCGAGTATATTCAATAGATCCTCATCCCTACTTGGCAGCGGTTCCAAATGAGCTGAGTCAATTGAAAATGTGACATCAACAAACTGTATGCCGCCAATTGGCCAGTTAGTGGCATCACTTGACAAGTTATCAGAGTGACTCTCTCACAAAAATTAAAACCATTTTTGAAATCCGACAGCAAGGAAATGGCTGCACAAGACCAACGCTATGGTCCCTGAGTGAGTCTCACAAAAACCATAGACTGAGCAACAGTTATACATGGTAAGCCCCCATTGTTGTGTTTATAACACATCCAAATGATGTCACAGTACTTTTAGCCCCATTGCTATGTTGACCCAAGTTGGTCCTCAATTGTAATGATAAATGACCAAAATCCAGTAGAGCTGAATCGAGTCGAGCTGAGTCAAGCCAAGTAGGTACGAGTGAAACAGGTGCTGAGAAGTCAGCTGAACGGTAGGAATAGGATCCAAGCCATCAATACATAAACCATACTCCACCCGAAATCCAACACCCTGAGGCTCTATAAGCTACAGAAGGCAGGAGGGCAAGGATTATTGAGTGTCATAGCCACAATCCAGCATCAAAACTGAGAATCTGCGATTACATCAGAAAGATGACCTCCCTCACTCGTGAAAAGAGCTGCTCCAAGAATAACTCAGGACACCTTTATTTGCCACTTAAACCTTGTCGCATTTCATGATATAGCATCAAAATTGATACCACATTTGCTGGTGCAAACTTCTGTTCTGGTGTCAATTTAGTTGGTTGTGCACTTCTTGATTTTTGTAAACTGGAGCATGGTGGTGCTGCCACTGAACCTGGGTTGAAGACTTGAGTGTAAGATTGCTTTGGTTTTACCCCCATTTTAATAATATATCTGTTTCAAAGCTCACATATTACACAGTTGGGTATTTTGCAACAGTTTGAAAATACAACACATTGTGAAAAATAAAACTATGGAAAAAACACTCTGCAATGCCTTCTTCCAGTTCTGATTTCTTTTTCTGCTATATGAGTGCTGAGGTAGTGGCAACACATATTGGTCAGGAGAATACTACAGTTGCTACTTGCTAGTTGCTCCTTAATGGTGAGCATAAATGAAAGTGACTGTGTGATGACATTGCAGCAGCACACGAAGTAGCCAATGCAAAAGCCATACTGGCACCTTTAGGCAGCTGAAAACAGAAAGCCATAAGGAACAGGAAAGGGAAGTATCATGGACAACCACCCCCCTGCATGGGATGTACCATAAACACTTTAGTCCACACTTTTTGAGAATCTTTAACAGCTTTTAAAAGTGTAAACCCACAAATTCCGATCTGACAATTTAAATGTTGCTGCAGAATTCAAGACACATCAGACCAGGCAACATTTTTCCAATCTTGTTCAATTTTTGTGTGAATTGTAACCTCAGCTTCGTGTTTGTAGCCTTAGCAGATCACTGAGAAGGGCGATCTGCTTTAGGGCTGGATCCCTTAAATTGATGTGTTGTGCATTGTTCACTGTTGCCTCACAGCAAAAAGTTCCTGAGTTCAACCAGATTACCATCTGGCCAGGGCCTTTCTTTGTGGAGTTCTGTGAGGATGTTCTCCCTTGTCTGTGTGGATACTATGGCTTCTTCCCACAGTCCAAACACATGCAATTAGTGGGGTTGGGTTAATCGGTGATTCTAAATTGCCCATAGCTGTGAATATGGCTGGGAATGATTGTCTGTCTTTCTCTGTTAGCCCTGTGACAGACTGGCGACCTGTCCGGTGTACCCTACCACTTGCCCTTTGGCAGCTGGGATAGGCCACAGCCCCCCGTGACCCTGAATTGGATAAGTGGATGAAGATGGATGGATAGAGGGATAGACACTCCTAAACCATGTGGAAAGCCATCCTAGAAGAGTTTAAACTGTTATAAATGAAGCAGGTAGGTCACCATCATATGAAACCCTATGCATTTAGAACGGGATGTCACTGACGTTTATATGGTGGGAAAGCAGATGAGTGAATACTTTTGGCAATTAAGTGTATAAAGATTCCTCTTAGTGCTTCATGATCACACATACCAACCTCTTGCTTTCTCTCTTTTATTTTGTTTCTCTTACATTAGACACAACACACACATGTACACACAAACGTGCTCTTACTACTCTAACTCAGTATATCTTGATCACTATAACAACGAGTCCATTTACAGATAAAAGGATAGTAGAAAAATCAAAGAAATACTTTTAAGGATCCCTGTGATGGACTAGGTAGCAATATATAGAGTTAAATAAATATTCAAAATGAATTATTCTAGAAGCCAGCTTGATTTTGAATTGTTAAATATTAAACAATGATGGCAACATTATTATTACTCTATTATGATTGCAATGATAACACACAATAATTTACTATATATACTCTCCTATTTTGACTCCATAATTAATTAGTCTCTTCTTTTTTATCATCATCTTTCTTTTATTTCTCTGTAAGTAAATGCTTCTCTGACTCTGGAAGATAGCTTGTATGTGAATTAAGGAATTTTCATTTTTTTATCCTTTAAACTCATGTCTTTTATATAAAAAATGAATAAACAATAAGTGTTACATTCCTTAACAGCAACATTAGCTTGTTGTTCACATTGACTATTAACTTATAATTGCTTCTGGTCTGTAGTGTATGAATGGATAGCTTAGCTGCACCAGTTTAAAACTTAAAAACAAAAGGTAGTACCAGGGAAGTATCTCTTGTAAAATGTTGTGAATTTAAAACAGTCTGAAGCTGCATTTTCTGATTCCACCTGCTTCTTGTACACGAGCCATTCCTGTCTCTGTTGTTGTGTATGACCTTGCTTAGCCCAAATCAATAGTTGTGATTTTTAAGTCACTTTGATTCCATTTAGATGCCAATGAACATTAGTATTCATGAGGACCGCTCACGGTCTTCAGTATTTACCAATTTCAAATAAAGTTGCATTGATTATCTTATTCTGTCTTTTTGGCCCACCTAATATTTTGAATTTGGAATGATAAAAAGAATATATTTTATTAAACTATGACTGACATAAGCTAAACATGGAGGCTAAACATGTAACAGTGGGAAAGGCAATAGGATTATCACAGAAGAGTCTGTAAGTATGCTACCAGGTCTTTGGGGCTATATAGCTGCCCTTCTGTGTTAAATCTCAGGAAAACTCTTGGAATAACTGAGGCATTTAATTTAAAACCACATATTTGAAATCTATTGTGGCACAAGAAAGGTCACATTTTCATGCCAATTCATCCAATATTTATTGGAATGCTTTCGTCAAAATGTGGTGCTATTGTTAAAGTTACAGGATTACTAAACTATTGTAGGCTGTTACTGTCTGAAGGTTGATTATAATTGATTATATTCCACATACCCAACATAGTATCATGTAATTATAGGTACATAGAGTTGCAGTTAAGACACAATTTTTATGCCAAGTCATTGTCAGTGGCAGTGGTTTGAGCTAGTTAGAGTGAAGATGTCATTCCTTGAGACTACAACATGAAATTAAACCTTAAAATATGATTACTAATAATTTAATAAATGAAAAGTTTGCTATTATTACATAATTTCATTATACCAGCCTGTATATATATATTTTGTATGTGGAGTGTGTGTGCAGACTTCACTTGTTTTGTTCAGCTAAAATCAGAAAACTGATGGTGCAGTTCATCCAGGTGATTGGAAGTAATGTTGGAAATGTTGCTTACTCTAATGAGTCTCAATTTCTGCTGCAACATTTGGATGTAAGGGCCAGAATTTTTAGTAATAAACATGCATACATCCTGCATCATATGAACAGTTTAAGCTGCTGGTGGTGTAATGATGAGGAAATTGATTATGGAAATTATGCAACTATGAGGAAATTAAACAATTTCCTCTGGGATCAATAAAGTATTCAGATTCTGATTGATTCTGATGATGTGGTGGATAGTTTTTCTTAGTACACATTGGGAACCTTAGTGCCTGATGACCATCATTTATACGCCACTGACTATATGCATCCCTTTATGATCACAGTGCAAACAGTGGAAGTGACCGCTTCTAGCAGGATAAGGTGCCATGTCAGAAAGCTTAAATAATCTCAAACTGGCTTCTTAATCATCACAACATGAACTCGTAATCAAATGGCCTCCACAGTCACCAGATCACATTCTAAAAGAGTACCTTTGGGATGTAGTGGAACATGAGATTCTCATTCATGTGCAGCCACACATCTGCAGCAACTGTTTAATGTTATCACGTCAATATGCACCAAAATCCCAAAAGAATTTTTCCAGCATCTTGTTGAATCTGTGACAGGAAGTCAAATGGTAGTCCAACCTGGTATTAGGTGACCAGAGAGTATGTTTACTATCGCATAGACCAGCATGTGCAGAAAATCATAAAACTGTGTGTGAAAAGAAGATGTGACCTTTTTTCTGTATAGTAAATCATTCTCGTGAGACCCTGAAACATTTATCAGAACAATTCAGCATTGTACCCTCAGATTTCTGCCACTGAAGTAGCATTTAAAAACGCCACAGTAGAGCAGTGTTTGATGAATAATGTAAAGAGGACAATCATAAGGATGTAGAAGTTTTCCCCCCTAGAGTGTCTAGAATAAACCACATAAGACCTCCAGTGGTTGAATATCAAACAAGTGAAATTCACTCCTCAAGCATAACAGAATGTTTCCTGTGTAAGTTTGCCACTCCTTTGAGAGCAATGCACATGTTAAAGTGTGTATGTGTGAAGCTCTCAGCCATGAGATGTACTGGTATTCTCAAGAGGGAAGAAAGAATGGAGGTAAGACAGGTAGAAAAAGTAAAGTCCTGAATTGTACTTCTTTAAATGTGATTCTCTTAATCTCTGTTTTAAAGCCTACTGATGGCTCAGTTTTTGAAAAACTTGAGTTATATAACTGAATATAATGTACCTGACACAGCAAGCCTTTCTTTCTTGTTTTTTTTTTTTTTTTTGGTATAAAAATATACATATATAACATTTAAATAGTTCAATTTAAGTGTCATACCATGTAGTAAAAGTTGTGATTTTACTTTAGATATTAAAAAAATGTTCAAATTCAGCAAGCAATTTTGGTCTATTGTGGTTCACAATCCTATTTTCAGAGATTAAACACTGTTAAGTTACTAAAAGATACTTAGGAATAGGTTTGTGCGATACACCCCCCCAAAATAGTCAATCTTTCAGCAACAGTGCAAAAAATCGGGTCAAAAATGAGCAGATCAGATGATGGAGTTTTATCTATGTGTTTATCTCTGTAAGCAGCAAGGCAGGTTTGATCGGGAGAATCAATATGTTGATGTTGATGCAAGTGGAACTCTTAACCTAGGGGCGGCTGTAGCTCAGGAGGTAGAGCAGGTCATCTACTAATCAGACAGTTGGTGGTTTGATCCCTGTCTGCTCCAGTCTGCTTACCAAATAACCGATATCTGCTCTCTGATGCATTCATTGGTGTATGAATGTGTGTGAGTGTTAGAAAAAACATAGAAAAAGCTTAGAAAAAAGTGCTTGTATAAATGGCTGTGAATGGGTGAATGAGGCAAGTTTTATAAAGAGCTTTGAGTGCTCGGGTAGAGTAGAAAAACATAATATAAGATCCATTTATCTAACTCAAAGACAGAACCAGTGTTGTGTCTACGCATGACAGACCAAAGATATAAAGTACCAGTTTTACATTTTATTTTTAGGCACATATTAGACATTGTGTACAGTGTGCGGACAAGTGGAGGACAAAGTGTCAGGACTAAAAAACTATCCACAGCAAATGAACAGCATTTTGAAGTCATGTCCTTAGGAAGTTAAAAAAGAAAAAAAGTCCAGCAAAGACATGCCACAAAGACATGCCAGGGTCTGAGAGATGAATCTTGATCTACTGAAGCCTCTTCAGAAATGGTCTCAGTGGAAGGGTGACTTCTAAGAAGCCATGCTTAAGGAAAAAAAAGATGGAAAAAAAAGTTGAGATGTTTCAAATTACACAAGACCTAAACTGATAATCAATGGCAATAGGTCTTATGGAGTGATGAATCAAAGTGTAATATTTTAACATGATTAAAGCAGTGTGGGATCATCTTGACAGAGAACAGAACAAAATGTAGCCAACATCCAGAGAAGATCTTTGTAATGTTTTTCAAGAAGGCTGATGAACTGTTGCTTAAAAAATTCTTAAAAAATAAATAAAGAGAATTCAGACTACGTTGAAGAATGAAGATGGTTATATCAAACACTGACTTTCAAGTTTTTTAGTATTGGACAAGCACTGCATGTTTCATTTTCCATACTCCAAATTTTAAAAAAAAGAAAAAAAAAAGAAATGAGGGGTGGCTTAAGAGTTTTGCACAGTATGGTACATTGATAAAAAGTTGCTTCCTATATTGGCAACTCCCTCTCCCTCCGACACTGTTCTTCTCACATCAAAATTCCAGTACTGAGTACCAGAAATAAACGTGACCCTGCTAAACATTTGGGGTGGCAAAGCTTTTAGCGCCAAGCACACAGCAATTCACCCACAACAATCCTGCATATATTCTAACAATATTTCCCCATGCCACTGCAAATAAATAAGCAGATACTATCACTGCAGTACCAGGTGCAAAATAAGACATTGTTTTATTTTTAAGCATTAAATAATGGCAAAATTAGCACATAATAAATTAGTAGCTGCTATTATGTTTGTATAACTCATTTAATTATGCTCCAAATATGCTGTATTGTTTTTTTATAGGAACATTATGGCAATATGTAGTTGGCTTATTCATAGTGAGAAACCCAGAAAAAATATATTAATGCAAACCTTGATAATTGTATGTTAATTGTAGGCAACTTTCTCTATGTAACCAGGATTTCTCAGCAGCAAAACTTGGAACTATCAGTAAGGAACCCTGGTAAATCTTTGAATTAAGCAGGCACATACAAGTTCAAGACGACTGCAGTCACAGTCAGTAAGAAATCCTACCTCCCCAGTGTCGAAGACAACAAATGAAGGAGAACAGTGCAGCCCTGAACCATTCAGCTCAAACCACTCCACCTAGCTCTCCACTAAGAGGCAGCTTAGAGTAGAAAGCACACATTAATTAAACTTCTATCAGTACATCTCTGCCTAGTTGAGTTGAGGGAGTAAAGGAGTGGAGGAGAGAGTAAAAAGAAAAAGAGATGGGAAGAGAAAAAAAAAGCTTTATGTCAGCTTTGATACTGTGCCTGTAAGATGACAGGATTTTTTTATAATTATTCCTTTTTTAAACCTATAAGAGCAAGCTATAATATATAAAAGTCAATACGAATGTCAGTGAGGAAAAAAAAAACGAAAAATATATACTCGCATGCATGGATCTGATTGTGACAGAGAGAGAACAGCCTTGTCTCAAACAGACCTTGCAGTTTATTGTGAGAATAGAAAGCCTCCTGCTAAAGCCAAAGGCTGAAACTTAGAGAAAATAATTTGAGTAAAAATAGCCGAAAACCTCAACTATATGACACCCATCACTTTTCTCAGCTCTTTAGACTGAAGTGAGCAAGCTAAACAGGAACAGCCTGTTATAAGAAGGTCAAGAGCAGACAGAGCTGTTATACTTACTGTACATTTTTACATCCGATATCTATTTTAGCCGCCATAGAACAGCAATCGGAGTCAGTGTGGGGAAATACCGAAATAACAGGCAGAATGACAAAAAAGACAGACCAAAAGTAATGGTTAGAAAAAGAAAGCGTATGCCAAAAAAAAAAAAAAAAAAAAAGGCGTTTATAGACAGCGATAATGTTAGTGCAAGTGAGAAGATAATCGCACACTTCAGTGGAGTGTAAATTACTTCTTATTACTGTATTCATTGTGATGGTATTACTTTGTGGTGACATCCTAAACTGAGGTGCTGAAAGACAGAACACATTTGTGTCGCTTCATTACACTTGTGCAAACATTTTAAAGATTAGGTGTCACGGTGAGTAGAGTGAGCCATGTGGAAATATTAAAGGAGGATCCAGTCGCAGGCACTCGTGAAGGTGAGGTGGTTTATTGAACACAAAATGCAAATGGAGAAACAGCAAACGGGACTGAAAACTATCTAAACTGAGAACAACTAAACTACTGGACACAAACCAGGACCTGAACATGAAGGAGGATGAGCAGAGGTAAAAGACGACGGACAGCAGGGAGACACACAAACAAACAGAAAACAAGGAGCACAAGAGTTCAGATCAGTCCATAACAGAAGAAAACAGTCCAAGAACAAAACCAAACCAGAGCTCAACAAGAGTCCATGAAAAGTCCAAAAAACACAAGAAAACAGTTCAACACAAAAAAGGAGCACTCATGAGTCCACAGTAAGGTCTGGGGGTCGACCCGTGTAGACGAAAACAGCGGCGACGAGCCAACAGTTCAGGGGGCCAGCCGTGCACACGGCAATGGCGGCGACAGGCAAACAGTTCTGGAGGCCGACCGTGCACACGGCAACGGCAGCGGCGCAGGCAAAATCAATCTGGAGGCCGACCACTTGGAAGGCAGTGGCGGCCACTGAGCAGGTCCGGAGGTCGGCCGCGATGCCAGTGGCGGCCGTCCTCGACGGCCATGATGCCAACTTAGAGGCCTGGAAAACGGCCGGCAGAGGCGAGGTGGAACAGGGCGGGCTGGGTCCCATGACGGTGTGGCAACCGCAGGACCAGACGAGGCCGGACCAGACGAGGCCGGACCAGGCGTGGATGAAGACACAGAGGCCGGACCACGCGTGGATGAAGACACGGCTGCGGAACCTGACGGCAGCGTGGCGGCTGCGGAACCTGATAGCGGTGATGCTGCAGGCGACGATGTGGATGCTGCAGGCGACGGTGTGGATGCTGCAGGCGACGGTGTAGAAGTCGCAGGTGATGATTCAGCAGGTGACGGCTGAACAGACTTCCCCGGACCATCAGCTGACATGAGGATGTGCTGGCTGGGTCCTCCTGAACCCCCAGGTGACGAAACTTGAGGCTGGACGGGCTCCTCGGGCCCTCCAGCTGACGAAACTTCCGACGTAGCAAGATGCTGGCTGGGTTCTCCTGAACCCCCAGCTGACAATACTTGAGGCTGGCTGGGTTCTCCCGAACCCCCAGCAGACGTGGCTTGAGACTGGACGAGCTCCTCGGGCCCTCCAGTGGAGACAGACACTGAAGCAGCAGGTACTGAGACCTCTGGCAGTGTGGACACTGGCTGGGGCTGAGCAGCACAGTGGCTTGACTCAGGCAGCAACAGTGGGATGCAGTCCTCGGAGGGGTGAAAGTGTTCCCCAATACACTCAGCAGAGGACGGAGGCGGACGGGTGAACTCACTTGAACTCTCAGGGGGTGCTGAGAGCCAAGACTGTTCTGGTGAGTTCTTTGGGTGAGCTGCTGGCGCTGGCGTCTTGACCTCTAGAGGTCCAGAGTTGGCTGGTGACTGACACCCAGCCTCTGGGGAGGCCCTAGAGGGAGCAACTGTCTCTGAGAAGGCCAGCTTAAGAGAACCAGCAGATGTAATGATGAAGTGTGTTCCCTGCTCGTAATGAGACGGTGAGGATGGTGACTGAATGAACGAGTGGGTAGGCTGCTGAACTAGTGGCAACTGAACTACAGGTAACGAAGATGGCGGTAGCGGAGGTGTAACAGGTGGTGGAGTGGCTGACTGAACTGCGGGCAGCGGGGCAGCCGACTGAACTGCGGGCAGCCGGGCAGCCGACTGAACTGCGGGCAGCCGGGCAGCCGACTGAACTGCGGGCAGCCGGGCAGCCGACTGAACTGCGGGCAGCCGGGCAGCCGACTGAACTGCGGGCAGCCGGGCAGCCGACTGAACTGCGGGCAGCCGGGCAGCCGACTGAACTGCGGGCAGCCGGGCAGCCGACTGAACTGCGGGCAGCCGGGCAGCCGGGCAGCCGACTGAACTGCGGGCAGCCGGGCAGCCGACTGAACTGCGGGCGGCCGGGCAGCTGGGCAGCCCGACTGCCCGACTGAACTGCGGGCGGCCGGGCAGCTGGGCAGCCCGACTGCCCGACTGAACTGCGGGCGGCCGGGCTGCAGACTGAACTGCGGGCAGCCGGACCCCACATTGAATTGTGGTGAAGGTGTGGATGGGGGGGTATGGTCAGGAAAAACTGTTTCAGGGAAGTTTATTGCTTTGCCTAAAGGAACTGATGCAGACGAAAAGGCTCCCCGAACATATTCATTCCCTAAACTCGTAGTGCTAGACTCAGTAACTCCAGGCTTAGAAACAACAGCGTGAACACAGTCATTAACCCTGAATGTGGGCTCAGCAAAGGCAGTCTTTGGAGCAGTGGCCATGGGTGAGACGGAAAAATCATTGTTATCTTCAGAAGACACACAAAAAATAGCTCCAGAAAACACAGTCACAGAATCTGACGCAGCAGAAAAAGTGTCCCTTTCACTCACCACAGCCGGCAGCTTACACATCCCGACATCCGGCTGTGGGGTGCCACGCCGGCGGCGCGAACATCGCTTCTTTCTTGGAGACGGCTCCGACGGGCCGGGTAATTCCTCGTCCAGCGGTTCGGACGGCACGTCCTCCGTTGAAGCGAGCAGGCGAGCGGTAGCGGTGGGGGGGGTGTAGGTGAAGCTCGTGGAGAATGAAATTCTGTACGAGCGGATGCAGAGAGTCCAATAGCCAGGGATAACCGGAAATAAGGTGTTGTAGGTTGGCTTCCACAGTGTAAAGAGACGCTTCTCCCTCATGCTCTAACCACTGGTTGATCAATTCGGAAGCAGAGTCGACAACGGCCTCCTGAAGCTCCCTGGGTGGGCTGAACGCCGCTGGATCGTACTGTCACGGCGAGTAGAGTGAGCCGTGTGGAAATATTAAAGGAGGATCCAGTCGCAGGCACTCATGAAGGTGAGGTGGTTTATTGAACACAAAATGCAAATGGAGAAACAGCAAACGGGACTGAAAACTATCTAAACTGAGAACAACTAAACTGCTGGACACAAACCAGGACCTGAACATGAAGGAGGATGAGCAGAGGTAAAAGACGACGGACAGCAGGGAGACACACAGATGAAGCAGCGTGGATACACAGACGGACCAGCAACTACAATGACAGAAGACGCGACTGAAATACACACAGAGAAACACAGGGAGATTACACACAGGTGGGGGAAACAGCTGGGAGTAATCAACAAGACGAGACAAGAGGTAAAACTGAACACACTCACATGAGACCCAGACCTTCACAATAAAACAGGAAGCAAGAAATCACTACACAAAGACGCAGACTCAACACTGAGAGACAGAGAAAATGACACATGGAACTAAACCCACACAAAACATGAGAACAGAAATCCTTAACCATGAGTAAACAGAAACATGGAACTCTAATAATACGCAACTCAAACAATAGGCAACAAATCCTTAAACATGAATAAACAGACACAGAATTCTAATAATAATGATAATAATAATAATAATAATAATAGCACCCGAAAAACACAACAATCATTCAAGAGATAAACCAAAACATAATAAACTCAAAATGCTGGGTCGAACCGACCCAGAACCATGACATTAGGCATGCATACTCTGGGAATCTTGTCGGTTATTAGTGTAAGTTATTAGTGTTAAAGCATTTATATATATATATATATATATATGTATTTATTTATTTATTTTTAAATAACTTCTCAGAATTCTTGCTTAATATGTTTCATCTGCCATTAATTCTGTTTAGCAGAAAGGGTTCATCCAAACATTATTTCTTCAACCTATAGTCAAGCTATTTACTTCTGTTCAGCTATCCTCAGAACAATTTAGTGACTTTGCTCCATTATTATGACAGGTTGACAGTCATCCAAACATGTTTTTCTATTAATCAACGTAGCATTTAAAAAAAAAATAATAAAAATCTTGCTGTATACAAGCACCTTCTGATTTGGTGTATTTTGTAAAAGAAAAAAAAGTGGCAACAACCTGTCTGAATATTAAATATGACAAGAAATACTTTGCAGTCCAATAAGTAACTCATGAGCTACAATTATTTACTGTGCAGGAATGAAATTGAACATAAATAAATGCTTTGTTTCTAGTAAAAAGTATGGTGTGGGTTAACAACACTAGAATCAACCACTTGAACTCCATTTCAAAGTCTCAATACTAAAGCCTTTTTTAAACTCAAGCTGATTTGTTATCTTTAAAGACATGCAGATAGAGTCCCAGGTTTAAAAAGGGCTTTATTCATAAGCTTGAAAAGCCTCCTTCATTTTATTGTTTTCTTGCCAAAAGTTAGATGACAGCAGTTGGTCAGCAACTGTAAACTGAAAAACAACTAGTTCAGCTTTAAGTAAAGACAGTCAAACCTGCCAACCAATGACTATTTAATGTTTAGGCTAATCAACTGCTGGCTGTCGCTTCAAATCTGGCATAGAACCGCAACTCAAAATGTATATTGTCAATATTATTTTTGTAAGATTTGTTTAATGATGGTTAATCTAAAAACAGTAATAAACTGAAGTAAAATATAGTCAGAGTCCAAAGTTATAATGATAGTCAGTATATATGATATATAAAAAGAAAAAAGTCTCTCATTTGAGCAACTGATTAAATCAATTAATAGACACCATGTATTTAGAGTATGTGTAGGGTATTGCTCTCAACAGCTCTCTCCCAACACTGTCCTCACCCCTATTTGAGAGAGAGTTTTGAGATTTGAGAATAATAATAATAATAATGATAATAATAATAATGATACTAAACACATCTATTTGTTTAATAGTTTTTTTTATTTATACCTCTTGGGTAAAATTTCAAATATATTCTCCTCTAAAATGCTCAATTACATGACAGAGATGTACAACACGCAGCATCTTTTGCTACCGCTCTTTCTTTTCTACCCGTTAAAGGTGCATTTCACATTTTCTGTTCCAAAATGGATCAATGCATTGACTGCTGCATGCTGTAAAATCTGACAGTCTGCACTGTGACCGGTGTGCGGGTTCCCAAAATTGACTTGATATGAAGACGATGTTCTTACAGTGTGTTACAACAGTCAGGTGAGTCATAAAAAGTAATTTATAAGATTTTAAGGCTTATCACGTTGAAGGTGTTTGCTGTCATATGACACAGCACATAGATACTGTTGTGGGTGTGTTGAATATTAAAAAGTCCACTTGGACACTGGCATTCAGTTACTTGTGGACTTGCAAGATATATGCATCGGCCACATGTTAATCAATTTCGATAAGTCCTTCTGTTTTTGCAGAGAGTGTACTCCATCAAACATTGAGCTGATATGATCTTTGTCTACAACCACATAACTCGGTCTTGAACCTTCTGTTTAGAAATCAGGCAAAGGTCAAAGTATTTAGTGAAAAAGGTTATTCTGGTGTATAAACAAAGGCTGTAAGACCTAAATGATACTTTAAGGAACATTACAGGAAAGACTTATTCAGGCATGTTCAGCACTTACATCGTGTTTCACATTATATTATTTTGATGTAAAAAAAATAAATAAATAAAATATGTCTCACTTTTTCTGTTGCTGGGAAGAATATCGCCACAGAACTGCTCAGTGCAGACGCTTTGTTCTCTGCTTTCACATTGTTTCGTGTAGGTCCACAATTGCAAGACAGTAGACATTTTATAGTAGGTGGAAGATTAACAGTCAGTGTGCCCACTCCGTTTGTTATTATTCATGTGCATGATAGCAGAAATGTGTGTTTGTGTGTCAGTGTTTGCCTAAGCCAGCAGATGAATGATATTGCTGCAAATGGAAAGTGGAAATGAGCATTTAATGGACACAAACAAGATCCAAGAATTCTGTAATTTTTGGAAGACTACACTGAGCACTGGTGTTTCACTGAGCAACTGATCTAAACACTGGAGCAGATTTTATGGTTACCAAATCACCAGATAACTTTATACTGTTTACATAATTTTATCCCCAGTATGCGTGTATTAAGCATTTAAATTGTTTTCCTCTCTTTGGTTTCACTTTTCAATTGTTTTAAGTATATTATTATATTAAGAGCATCACTCAAACCACTATTAACCATCTTTAAAAAATAATGAGTTTATGACAGATGTTACTTTAAAACAAATGAAGTAGATAGTTTTATTGTATGGCACTCAAATAATGAATATCACTTGAATTCAAAAGCATGTAATCAGCATGTCATTTTATTATGGAAGATGTACGCAAAGCTTACTTTTTATCTAGCCTAAATACATGTCCAAACTGTTGCTACATGTGTGATTACACTCAAAATATTGAAAGGAATCAATGGATAGTAACTAAAGGATCATTATAATTGTTTATATAAAAACAAATACAAACATAAAGCCATTTAATTAAAAGTTTGTTAAAAAAATTTTTTTTTTCCAATTTAGATTTGAACAGGGATCGAGTACTGCCAGTACCAGTAAGGTGCAAAATTTGTTGGATAAAAATACAGATTTTGTAGTTCTCTAAATAGTGTCTTTGCCTAAAGTGACCCAAGACAATGTTCAGAAATCTAAAATTGTAATAAATCTAATTGTATTTCTCAAAATTTATTATTTTGTGTCATACATACTTAAATCAAAAAGTAATACATTGATTTTTAATCAGGGAATACTAAATAATAATTATATGTGTATCTTTATGTGTTAACATTTTATTCCTATGTGGGACCACTAATATGATGGCTTTGCCTTTAATTATAAGTTGTCATGGAAACAAAAAATGAAAAATGAAAAGCATTTGCATCTCTTTGTGAAAAAGATAATGCATCATACGACTTCCATCTTTAACTTGCAGTTCTAACAGTGTTTATCTTGTTATTTCTAAGGACAAAGAACTATGAGGAATGATATGATGTTAACATGATAAAATGCCACATATAGCAATGCTTTGTAATATTTCTAAAGTGCATTACCTACTGCACTGTTATTGTGCTTGTTAATGCTTCTGATGATGCTATACAACTTAAGCTGATATGAATGGCTCATGTAACACATTTGCCTAATCACACAAGGTGGGGAGACACTGAAATCAATGCTGAAAAAAACAAAACAAAACAAAAAGAGCCACTATGCTGTGTTGTGTTCTATAAATTGATGGCTATTTTGAAGACATTACCAGGAAATGAAGATATTTTAGGCCACTTGCAGAATGAACAATCTACATTTACAAGAAAGCATCTCCCTAGAATTCCCCATCAACTAATTCGAATTAACTCATCCATCAGATGCACTTATCAGATCAAAGTAAATGGATGACGACAGAGCTAAAGCTAAGATACAGGACTATTTTTGCAATATGATGATTTGCTTAGAGTAGGCTTCAAAGGGCTTCAGTGTTCATATAATACAGTACTGTCTGTGGTGTTTCACAGAGATATCCTACATGTGTTGCACAACCTTGCAGCAATTACACAATATGATGTTATACACATAAGCTGTGCAAGCAGGATTGCCGCGCACAGCAGTCTCAGCAAGTTAAATAGGCACATAATCTCTTCTATTTATGAATGAAAAAACATTTATGAATAATGTATATTGTTTACCAACTACAACAAAGAAAACAGATATAAACAAAAAAGTGAAATAAATTCACTGATGAACTCTCTGTGACATAATACACAGAAAAGAGATGAATACACTGAAACACATGGTGATGAAGATGATCAGCATAGTGGCTGATCAATGTGGAGTTTTTTGAAACAGCTGAAGCACAGTACAGAAAAACTGAAGCACACTAAAATTTAAATGGCTACAATTACCAGAATTACACTGGTAACTGCAATAATTGATGAAAGATGAAAGATAAAGCCGTTCTGCTGTGCTTTGGACACAATGATTTTTTTCAGAATACTTTTAAATGCAATGAGAAACAATTATGTAGATATATAGATATGAGTATTGCTTAATTTTAACAATCATATCTATGGGACTATGAGAAGTGCTTATAATACAGACATTCAGTAATTAAACAAAGAATGTATTATTCAATCCACACTGCACATCTGGCAGAGACTGATAATCTTCTCCACCTTTGACGCATTGGGTAGGGGAAATCCATACATGACATTCAATAACCCGCGAAGGAAGAAGTGCTGAAACTTACTCCAGGCGCTTATCCATTTCCCATAAAACACCACAATTTGCTTTATGTTTGAGGCACGTCTGCCTGCTGTGTTCTGATTAATTCAGATATTTGACTCCTATATCTAGTAAAAAGAAGTTTATGAAATAGACAGTACAAAAGTAAAAGTTGCATCTACCAGCCAAGGTTTTCCTTCTGTGTTCCTCATCGGATGACATGTGTTTGACTGTGATTTCAGAAATGAAAACTGAGTGTGCATTCGTTTATGTTTGAGTGTATGTGTGTACTCAGTACTGTATCTGCGAAGAAAATTTGAGGTTACCAGATGGTTTGGGTCATCTTTGCATTTCCATTCACGTGCTCAGTCAGGTTCTGGATCACAAATCATCCTCTCTGCCTCTCATAAATATTAATGTAATACTTTAATTACCTTGACCCTCATGATGCCATAACAGAACAAAAGAGCAAATATCAAAAACACTGAATAGGTCTGACAAATTGCAATATCACATAAGAAGTTGAATAAAATCCAAAGGAACAGCAGAGGTTGTATAAACGTTGTGCTTCTTTAATTTCACTTTGTAAAGTCCTCCACTGCCCTAGCTGTGTTTTTGTTTAACCTTCATTATATTTAATATATATTTATTTATATATATGTATATATATATATATAAGATAAATGTACACGTATAATCCGCACTGAGGTTCGTCTCTTGTGGCAAGCAGAGAGGCTACCAAGAGGCTACCAAGGACACCCTTCTTTTATCCTCAGTCCTGGTTTGTCATTTCCTCATCGATTTAGTTATTTATTTATTCATTCAGTCATCAGTTTTTAGTGTCTCCTTATCAATCAGTAGCTCCCATGGTGCCAAACGCTGGTCCGGAAGGGAGACAGTCTTTGTGGAAAAGGTTGTTTTGACCACTTTCCCTCTTCTCTCGCTCTTTCTTTAACTTTCTTCCTAGAATTCCCGTTCCCCCATTTCATTCCCTCAGGTCCTTTGTCATCTTTGGTTGAGTGTCTGACACTTTGGTGTGTCTGGGGAATAGGGTGGAAGGGCTTCTGAGGATAGCGGCTCAAGGGAGTGAAGATACATGAAGGGTGCACATATGGACGAAGAAGGATGACAAAGGAGAGAAAAGAGACAAAGTTGACAAAGTGACACACTGACATGGATAAAGAGAATCTAATCAAGGGACAAAGGAGGGAATTTCAAGTCTCTATGTCAAAGACCATTAAGTATGTTAACCTTAAATACAGTATGAGCATTGGTTGGTTATATGAAGCGAATAGGTGAAATATTAAAAAAAAGAGCAGAGGACGAGAAGATAGACAAATACATAGTGTTTCTTGTTGGATGCATGAAGGACAGCAAGACAATAACTGAAGAGGACAGACAAGTAAACGGACAGGTACGCAGAGGAAAAGACAGGTAGAGGGGAAGAGAGAGAAGTAAAAGAGCGCAAGTCAGGGCAGTGTCTGTCAGCACAGACAGTTGGTGGTGCTATGGGGAGTGCTCATCATCTGAAGAGTAGTGAAAGAAAGCAGGAGAGGCCAAAGGTCAGCCATTTAGCCAGTGGGAGTGGGTGTGATCCTCCGATCAGAACTACAAAAAACACAGAGAAACAGAAACAAAAAAGAGTCATGTTAAGAAATAACATATTAGCAATTTTTTTAACAGCTTCTGCTATCAAGATTAAATAATTCCAGTATTCTTCCAAAACTGTCCTGCACTATAGAAATGTAGGCCTTGGTAAGGTTCATTGCTGCTATGCTAACTTACTTTATGTTCAGGGTAAAAGAAGAGATACAAAACCATAACCTAAAAATCCCTCATATCTAGGGTCACAGATTGCAATAGTCTACATTTAAAAAGAATATTGTCTATCAAACACAAAAAAAACTGCTATGCTTTTTTTTTTGCAGCTGGCCTTATTGCATATTTATGTGTGGGGTTTTCCCTTTTAGAGCACAACATTTTGGGAGGAGACTATTTAAAGAATCACACGCATGTGATTTACTCGGAAAAACAGCATGTAACAGCAACAGTAACAGCATGTTTCCTTCGTGCCTGTGATACTTGCCACAAAGAATGTTCGTTGCTTTGGAATAAGAGGGGGTAATGTTTTCTCACAAATGGATGTCTCAAATTTATGAGTACGGAGCCAAAAGTCTGGCTATGTCTTGTAACTTTTCCCTGAGTCCTACATTCCATCTGAGTCTTAACTCATATGACCCATTAATAACTCATTTTCCCATTAATTTGTAATACAAATCTGATTCCAAAAAGTTGGAACGCTTTGTAATGTGTAAACAAAAAGAGAATGATAAGATGATAATGAGATTTTTAATTACTTGCAGTCTCATAAACCAAATTTTTTTAAATGTACCATTCTAGGAAAAATATTAGCTCATTTAGCTGGGACACAGCCCAGTTACCATTATGTAGTATCCAATCTTTTAGCAACAGTTTGTAAACTTTGTAATTTGGGAACTATGGCGACCAGTTGCTGGCCTTTTGGGAGAGGAGTATTGTGCCATTCTTGTCTGATATAGGATTCTAGCTGCTCAAAAGTCCTGAATCTTCTGTGCTCCAAAACCAGTGTATACCTTTTGTGCAAGTGGCCAATTCCATAGACACTAATGCATACCATCAAAAATGCAAAGATTTGAACTGAACAAGCCAGATAGACCATATCCTTTCAGTCCTTCAGTTCTGGATCATGTTCACATATGACTTCTTCTTTGCATGATAGAGCTTTAACCTGCATTTGAGGATGGCACGATGAACTGTGTTCACAGACAGTGAGTTTTGGAAGTGTTTCTGAGCCTATGCGGTCATTTCCGTGACAGAAACATGATTGTTTTTGATGCAGTGCTGCTTGAGAGCTTGAAATCATGGACATCCAATATTTGTTTTTCAGCCTTGTCCCTTGCACACAAGGATTTCTTCATATTCTGGGAATCATTTGATATTACAGCTAGCAAGATGATCGGTGCCCCTCTGCCCTCCCTTATGGACATTTTCAACATCCGCCTCACCCACAAAGCCATCAGCCTTGCAGGTGACCCCTCCAACCCTTCACAGGCCCTCTCCAGCCCCCTGCCATCGGGGAAAAGGTACCAGAGCATACGGGTTTGGTCCAGTAGACAGCTGATGAGTATATCTTGCGCTACTGCACTACTGTACATAGGTTTAACTTTTGCACATTTCCCTAGAATGTCCATTATCTTTCTTAACTCTTGTCTTCATTCTTCTTTACAGTAAGATTAGAGAATTTCCTATATGTTCCTACTTGTACATGTAGCAAACTGACAATAAAAACCTTTGAGTCTTGTATCTTACTGTAAAAATGAGATATTAGAGAGAAATAGCAAAGATATATGTCTTTGCTATTTTAAGTCCAGGAACATTATTCTGAAATTTTTACACAATTCGTAGACGATGGGATTCGTGGGACGACAGTCCCACTGCTGTAATCATACCAAACAGGGTGCAGAACAACGCTCCCACTGCTCTTAGTAAAATGCAAACTGAAATATATTGGCTGCAATTTTGCAGAATTTCCTAAAGGTGCTTTTTTGTGTTAAAAACAAGCGGTCTCAAATTTTTTACACATATAATTAAATTTCAACAATAACAAATATAAAAATGACACTTTTCCTGTTGTAAGCAATATATTTCTACAAGAGTTTGCCAAAGCCTTTTACAGTACTTGTTATTTTTTTCAACAACCTGTTTTGTATGAACACAGTCATAGCTACATTCGCAAACTGGTTTGAATGATCCAAATCAAATAATCACCTTTTTGTGAAAATTTAGTCATGTTAGACTTTGTGAAGCAAAATCCATCTAAGCTTTCTTGAACTTGCTTTTTACTACAGGTCTCAACTGATGTGCTATTTGTAATATCCCTAATTAAAGTAGCAGTGAACAATCACAAAGGCTTTGTAGCCATAAACAAATATATATTTTTAAAATTACAAGAAACATGATTTTTATATCTCACAGGAATGAACTTGTTGCAAGGGCTGTATAACCAGGATGGTTCAGAAGGTTTTCTGTGATAAAGACAACTTTTAGTAAGAGATGTGACAGTTTACTGAAATCTAAAAACTATGAAGGACACTTATAGGCATTTACATAATAATCATCCATTATCAAGGATACAAGGAACATCACACTAAAGCAGACAGCAAGCTTTTATGTGACAAAACTGTGATAGAAGACAAACCGAAGATTGAAGACAAACTAAGTAAATAACTGTGCAAGTGATGATTATGTTTATCTATGTGGCTTAAGACTTTCTTAAAGCCTGCGGGTGTGTTGTCTGAATCTTGTATGACTGTATTTGTTTTATTGTGTTCCTTTTTTATATTTTATGTCTCTTTTATTGCATTTTTAAATGCATAACATGAATGTAAATTAGAACTATCCTTCAATGATTTATTGACTCTAAACAAATTTAATTTAATTTGAGCAGTAAAGAATGCCCTGAAGTGGTAGTTTTACTAAGAAGTATCATGTGAAAAATATCAAACCGTGTGGTGAATGTTATGAAGAAAGAAGGAGGGTTTGTAGAAAAAGGTTCACAGAAACTGTCAGGGAAGAAAGAACAGGTTGCATGGAAAAGAAAAGATGAGAAGACAGTCATGGCTGAGAAGGTGGTTGAGTAAACAAGAGAAACAGAAAGCTTCACCACTGAGATCCCATACATTGCCATGACAGCTTTGAGATTTTAATGAGAGAAAAGAAGTTACGATTGATGTCATCATCAATATTTGTTGAACCGTTTTCCTTAGCTTTTTCCTGAAGGTCGTGACTGTTAAAACACAGTTGGAAGACACAATGCAGACATTTTTTTATATAGTGTAATCTAATTGTTCAGATTTGTTGAATTTGAAAATTAAAATACCAGCTCAGACACAGCACACAGGATCATCTAAAGCTTTCATTTATATTCATTTATATATACAGTCCTATAAAGCAAACTACAAACTACAAAACACAAAAACACACATACAATACACACCCTCCTTTAATACATAAATTACAAATGCAAGCTGTTCAAACACAGTTTCATAAAAAAGCATGGGTATTGTATTTAAAAGATCAATATGATTTCATATCAGGGGTCCATCCTTCAGGCAGAAAATCAATGTTTGCAATAAATTTTGTATCTGTATGCAGAAGATACACACTTAAACAGGCACGCACAGACACACACACATTCCTATAGTAGAGTCTAAAGTATGCAGGCAACCAATTGAGTGAAACATGGTGTTTAGGATACAGAGTAATAGAGCACTCAACTCCAAATCTTTGGAAGATAAACAGGGTGCAGTCTTTAGAAATGTAGCAGAAAAGGGAGAAAACACTGATAAAAATACTAAAGGGCAAAAAGACATACAAGTTTCAGCAAGCCGCCATTAGTATAATTTAAGAAAACAATAATCACAATATGTAAAAACCAGGTGGTATTCAAATACCAATCAAAAACCAGCACACCGTAAAGAGAACTGCCCCAGAGGTTAGCAGATAGGAGCAACTTGTGTCAGCATTCACAGCCAAATTACAACCAGATTCTAAATATACTTCTACACTGAAAGTATCAACACAGCATCAATATACACAATAATATTAAAAACTAGAAGTAAAAATATAGCAAACTAAAAAGTATGACTAGAAAAAAATGTTTCCACTAAAGTTGACAGACGTTAAAAGAATGCATGAAATACTCTATCTCTAAGTGACCCCATCCACCATATTAATTGGTTTAACAATTAAAAATTCTTCATTTATGCTTTATTCAAGATTTTAGGGCTTTCCATGTGTAATGCAGTTAAATATGCTTCCCTCTGTAGTAATAATCTCTGTAATATTCTCCCTTCAGAAAAATGTGGCTGCAAATGCCAATTTTTTAAAGTGTTAAAAAGAATTCTGGGTAAACACTGGCATATCTGATGAACCTTCCATAAGTCACTTGTTCTAAGAAACTGAAAAAAAGATATTATTCAGGCCTTATTGCCATAAATCACATAACGTTTCTTTTTTGGCTGTAAATGATGACACGATTCTCTCGTCTGCTATCCTATGTGGCGGTTCTGTTTGCAGATGGTTTTCATTATTTAACTACAGCTCTGATTTTTGATTGGTATTGGAACATTGTATTTCAAATACTTTTGTCTTGCTTCCCTTTCATTTAACAAATGTTCTCTTTACACACTCATTCATTTGTTCTATTTCCAAGACCAGGGGTGCTGGGGGTGTTGCAGCACCCCCTCTGGCCAAAGGCAGCCATCACAGCACCCCCTGGCAAATGAAAAAAAAAATAGATGAAGGTGTTGAAACACTTTTGCTGTTGTTATTTTACTCTGAAATTTGTAATTCAGAAAGTTGTGTTAAATAAATTAAAATACTCCGTCTCCCTGACCCCCCACTGCACGTCTTTTATTCTCCAAACTGCGATTAAAAGCATGTCTAAGGATAACCATGGTGCAAAATATACTCACACACCTGTTGAAAAACTTTGGACATCAGTGCCCCTCATGAGGAAATTTATCAAATTAACTTCAGAGTGCCGAGTCACATTTGGATTAAAATATCTGCATTCAAATAAGTGTAACACTTTGGCTTATTATGAGCTGCCCGGCACAGGTTAACAAAATAATTAAGCAGTAATTCCACAGTTCTGCCTTTTTTGCAAAGGTTTTTGACTATCTAAATCTGGCTATTGGGTGGAGTTAAATAATATCCACATTTGGACAGGTTCTTGTCAGGTGTGCAAAAATGGGATTATTTATATCTTGACTCCTGGATCTTATGAAAATTCACAGTTAGAAGGCTGGTATAGTTTTCATAATAAATTTGATCACCTGTGTGTGTGTGTCTGACATGTGTGCCCTGTGGGGTTTAATTAGTATTTGTGTTAAAACCTTGTGTGTAAGCTGAGGTTTTAACTTCGTTATTATCTGTGCGACCAAGTTCAGTTTAATTTTGGCTGCTTATTCTTGCCTGCTGCGTGCAGCAATAGAATCAAATATATTGTAGTTTCCAGTATTATTTTCTTTAAGAAAGAAATGAGCATTCTGTTGGAACTTTTACCCACAAATTAAATTAAACCTTGAAAAATAGGATAAAGCTCCATTTGTATTACTGCATAGGCAGACATTTAATATCAGTACCAGAACTCTGCATGTCATTACCCAATAGGTCTTTTTGGACTAATTTCAGCCTTTTGTATGTACTGTTCATACACTTTTTTAGAAAAGGTTTTTGTTTAATTCTTTGAGAATGGACCAGCATGACAGAAGAGCAACAGAAAAACAACAAAGATTTCAGTTAAAAGTAAAACTATAAGAGACAAGCCTACCTTCCACTTCCTCTTCTCCTGCAACAAAACACATCTGAGCCAGGTGGGGCTCTGTGATTTGTGCAGGTGGAGTTGCACCAAACATGTCAGAGGCAATCATCCTTCATTTAGGATAACAGTCTCCTGTGTGTGCACAAAGCTGACCTGAAGTAAATGTGTGCAGATGTGCATGTGAGTATGCTTATACGGCAGCTGCAGTGGTCGCATACACAGTAAGCACCTGCTCAAAACACTTCCAAGGTGGACGCACATGTATTCGTGGGAGTGTGTGTGGGTGTGTGCACTTTATGTAAAAGTATGAAAAAGACACAAGCGTGATCACAGCAGGGCAATGCTGCTGGTTACATCTACATGTACTCCTGTCACATATTGTGCAGACAAGTGCCATAGTACTGATTTTTCATCTCTCCCCCCTAATATCTATCTCTTCATTGATAACCTAAAAAAGGTCTAGATCTATATTTTACACAAGGTTCCAATTATGACACAGACTTGTACCTTTCTGTTAATCAGTCATAAATGTGTGCTCCATCGTTCACTGCCAGAAGTGGTAAATGTCTGTACCTAGCCTTCCTGCCTAGAGCTTGGTCATGAATTAACTTCATGTATTCTAAATTAATTAGCATTTTTCTCAAAGTCATAAATTAAAATTTACAATTACTGACAAACAGAGTTGGGTTTATTCTTCTCTAATCCCTATTTTACCTCACCAACTTCATGGAGGTAGTGCTTGTACCCAAGACTTGTACCCATTTTGTTTCTTGCAGTGGCAAAGACTTTTTAGTTACTTGCATGATAATTGCCCATCTGTCTGCACTGTGAGTCTCTGCCTGCATAAAACCTGCAGGACACAAATGCACACGTGCCCGCTCTGAGAGCTCAAGAGCTTTCCTCTTCCTGTTTACACCTTCATCCATTATTCACTCCATCCGCTAGTGTTGTTACATGCACATATGTGTGAGATTGCACTGCACATCCAAGCAGACATTCATCAGCACACTCAGACACACCAACTCACACTTAAGGTTTGAGAAGGTAAAAGGAGGATGTTAATAATCCATTAGATTGTGTGTTTTGAATTTTTTTTCTTTTTGTTTATTTCTAATATTTTTTCATAATAATTTCTGGCAAAAGTTAACATGAACATTCTCAGTACATGTCGTTGTATTTTGTAATGCGGCTCACAGCATTTGCTCCTGTATTTCATGTATGTCTGTACCTGGGGTCCTTCCTATTTTGCTCTGAGTTCTTATTCTTTCCCTAGTAAAGAGTGTATTTCAATCTTTTTTTCGTTTTTTTTTAAACCAATGAGATAGTGAAACCACTGAGGTAAATTTGTCATGTTGGGCTGTGTAAAATTTGTCACTTAAAACTGGTCAATCAAATTGTAGGATCAATATATTATGATAGAAAGATTTTTTTTTCCTATTAGAAAAAAGTAAGTGAGCACAAAATTACTAACAAAACTTCTTTAACAGTCTTAAATTTCATCAGATCCTTCTTGACTTGGTTTGCAGAGGACAGCTGATGGTAGCCATCTTTTGTCTTTTGGATCACTTTCCATTTGTCTTTGTTTTGCTGTTTCTTACATTAACAGACACATATACATGCAAATGAACAAATACATATATAAATAATTTTGAACACTGTGTTTTTGACCTCTTATCTTGCTATATCTTCTCTAACCTGCAGGCTATTGGAATCCCTCCACACACTTACATGGACTGAAACTGCTTCACTGAAACTTTTTCCTGTTGGATTCCCGCCTCTTGCTAAAGTTGCTCTTGTCAAACAGTATTTGTAAGCAACAAAATAATATCATGAGTATAGCTTAGCTTGACCTAGGATACATTACTGTATATTAGGAGCGGACTGCTTGATTTAACTTAGCATGCAAACTTGATTGGTCAGTTTACTGTGTATAAACATTTTTTCCTTTTCTTGTGCATATGTTTCTGCATTTAACTTCTTTTCTTATCTAAATCCTTAATTATCACACAGTGTCTCTGTCATTTCTCTACATTTCTAAAATAAATAAAACAAGCTTTTAAAGATAAAGAGCAGTGAGCAGAGCTATGCTGATGAATAAATGATAGATGAAGAATGTAGGGTAAAAGGAAACAAGAATAGATATAATGACAATAAGTGTGGAAGACGCAGCAGGATGTGGTATGGACAGTTAGATGATGAAAAGATAGCAAGATAAATGCAGTTATTAAAGAAGAAGAAGAAGGACCACAAATTATGATGAGCCTTCCAGCTTGCCTCCATGCTGGTGCCCTGTGGTGTCCACTTGTCTCTATACATCCCGCACAAAGACAATATTTTTTCTTTGCTCTATATTCCAATACCACCCAAACACTACAGAAGACTTTTAGTTCTCATATCGTGACAGCTCTAAAAATATGGTTTCTATAGCAATTAAATTCTCTATTGCCTCACTTTATTTTCATTTTAAATTAATCCAGCTCAACACAGGTGAATTTAGTTTGATAATTCATTTTCTTAGTAAGTCTCTGATTTTTATTTATTTCTGCTGAAAATAATATCAAAGCTATACATTTTTTTAAAGAATGGTATTGCCTGTCTCATTTGAAGTTTCTCTGAATGGATGAAGATGACCAAACCACAAATTCCAAAAGTTGCTTTTGTGTGCTTCTTTGTTAATTAAGTATATTTCTACACAAAAATCACAAAATATCTTACCTGTCTTACCTGCGTTGGCTACAGTGTTTTGTTGCTTGCACTCTCCTCTGGTGATAGACACGTCGTCAATGGCAATATCCCCCTCAAAACCCGAGCCTCGAATTCCTTCAAACACAATCTGTTTAGAAAAGAAACATCAACAGATGAATGCTAGCTGAGTATGTCCCGAGAAATATATACAAGGCCCTCTCTGCTTTTGTGTACACTTTGTACACAAAAGTTTGTACACTCCATGATGTTGCTTGCAAAACAACCTTTACTAAAAAATAAGTAGTTGTTTTCTGTATGTTTTTATCAGTGTCTCGTATTGTTGTGGTGGAAGTGGAGGAATGGCCCACTTGTCTTTACGGTGTAGCTTCAGTTCATTCAGGTTTTCAAGCATTGTTTATACACAGCTCTCTGAGCTCTCTTTAGGATCATTGTTCTTTGCATGACTCATTACTGGCCTGCCTTTAGCTGTTGGGATAAAGGGCCTCATATTTGATTCCAGAATAATTTGACATACAGGGGTTATTTGTGTGGCTGTAAAACAAGCCCAAATCACCATCCCCATAGGTGTTAAGTGTTTGTGCTCATGTGCTGTGTTTGGTATTTGCCAAATGTGGTGTTATGCTAAAATATATCAACTTTGACCTCATTTCACCAAAGGACACTGAACTAGAAGTCTTTTTAAAACCTAAGCTATGTCCTTTTTAGAGAGTGAAGGCAACCCTCTTAGCAACCCTTCCAAATAAGCCATAATTGCTCTTCTTTTCCTAATTGTGTCATTAAACTTAACTTTTCACGCACTGAGATATCATTCTTTGGTTTTGGATAATTCTCTGAGCATTTCATGGTTTGAAGTGAATTTCTTGGGATGTCCACATCTGGGAAGATTGGGACATTGTGTTAACACACACCTGAATGGCAAACCAGCCAAATCTGCCAAAATTTATTGAGGTGATGCTTACTTATTATCGGCACCTGCTACTTCTTAATACCTATAGAAACAGTAAGTATACTTAGTTTTTCACGGGACTGGATACTCCTTTAAAACTTCTTAAATTTTGTAAAATTAATTTAAAATTAAAATGCAAAACTAATTTAATTAATTTAAAGAACCTACTTTCTGTATGTAAAGTTCAGCAATAATATCAATAATAACAACAACAACAATCTAATTAATAATTATAGAAAATATGAATACTTTAATTAAATAAAGACATGGAAACATCTATTACAGATAGCAACATGCTAGTTTATTCTCCCATTTCAGGAATTTACAAGCTGCAGTCATATCCTAACATCATTTTTGGACCCACAACAAGAAAACTAAGCAGGAGACTCTTCTGAACACTTCCCCATTTTAGCCACCAGCCATCTGGTTTTGACTGACAGCCTAATTACTGTGGTGTACCAAGGCACCAAAAGCCCAGCGCACCCAGCTAATCAAAAACCAAGTGTATTCTCTCTCGCTTCTGAGGAGGGAAAAGCAAATAAACAAGAAAACTTTGTTTCTCCAAAATAACAACAAAAGTAACTCTCATGGCTGCAGTTGTTATTGACTTTTACTGCAGACCCCAGTGCTTGATAAGTTTAATTCTGAAAACAATAGCCAGAGTTGTTGCTTTGTAATCATATTTGAGCGTTTCTGCAATTCCAATGCCTCATTCTGTTTTGTGAAAATTACTACATGGGCTGAAGTATACAGCAATAACTTTTTTTTTAAACTCCAGCATCTAGCAGAGCTTTAGCAAGGTATTTAACCCTCAATTTATTCAAAAAAAAAAGTGAGAACAGAGCAGGTGGTACTGTAGAAAGGAATGCAATACTAATGAAAATAAAAAAAAAAACTAAATGCACTCTACTTGCATAGTATGTCTGTATACCTACAGGTTAACAAGCGAGCAGGTGCAAGCATGGAGGGGAGGCAGACCGTGCATAACTGGGTTCACTTTAAAAACTCCATCTGTTAACTGCAACATGCTGCGGTTAAAGTATCAACTGAGCAGGCTTGCTATCAATTTGTGTGTAAATATATCGAGCCAGAGCAAGGGTGGGTCCAATTAACCTGATTCTGACCCAGCAAGAAGAAAAGAGTGACCTAATCCCACAGGTACTCAAAAAAAAACATATACAATGGCAGTGCAAACACACTGTTAACATGATCTTACTTTTGAGGCATTCCACTATTGTGTTTTAATCTATGAGTCCTGTTAGTATCTAACGGCAAGTTAACTTTAGTGGGCAGATAATAACTCTTGTAACCTTGTAATAACAACTAATCTAACTTTAGAGTAGTTTTCTTCTTTACTTAGCATAAGTTAGATCTGCTCTTGCACAATTTATCCTCATATACACTTATATATTTCATATATACTGCAATATATTCTACTCCAGCTGCTAACTAACCCTTGAGTACACCGCATAATCCACAAGTTATTTCAAAACAACAGAGCGAGGAGCAGGTGTCTCTATGCATACAAATGTAATTTTGATAGAAAAGCTGCACATACTCTCGTTGTATACCATGAGTACATAGGTACCCTAATCATTTTCTTATATTTTCTCTCTACTTCTCTCCACACAGAGCCAATTCAATTTCATTCAGAAAGGGGAGGAAAGTACAAGAGCATTATCATTTATTCCCTATTTGCTTTCTAATTTATTCCCCGAATGAGAGCTACTCTTTGAATTAACAAATAAAATAATTAGGAGAACCTTGACGCTGATTGCGTGGTGGCGAGGGAGCAAGTCCAGCGGCACAAGCTGTATGGCTTTAACAGGTCTGCTCATTTATACAAAAAGGCTATTTTCTTCCATATAAGCTGTAAAGAAAATTCTGTGGTCCTCAAGTGAAGAGGCTTATTCGCCACAAGGCCATGATCCTTTAATTTAAAAATGCTACAATGAAATTTCCTTGCTGCTTGACTGTCGTAAACATTTTGCTTTATTTATGCTTTTTCTTTCTTTAATTCCAGTTTTCTTTGTATATTTGCCAGCCATAGTGTGATTTTTTTTTTTTTTTTTTTTACATATGCACACATGTACTGTACCTTTACATCACTTAACTAACAAGTGTGTCTTTATAAACAAGCCTGTTGTTTAAATATAGTCCAGACTATAGACTAGAGTATGATAATTGAAAAATGGAAGCTAAATGACTAACATTGGCCTTAACAAAGAAAGGTGCAAAACTACTAATTAACTGTCTCATTTAAGGTACATAATACAATATGGTCAGCAAAGATTTTTTTTCTCTAAGATATCAAACACAATAGCATGAATAAAACAACACAATACGATATCCTGTCACCGCAAAATAATGTTTTTCTATGTTTAGTTTTTGGATATGGCTCAGGGAAATAACTGACGAGCAAGCTTAAATGTGAGCACCGACATTACTGCTGGGCACTTTGCTGGGGTCCCCAACAGTAATGTGCTTCTCAGAGTTTCTAAACCTTGTTAGTTGTGTTTGGTGACCTGTATTTTTGCATCACCTGAGTTATACAGAAATGATAAGTTGGAGAGCTGTTGTAAATTATGCAGTTATCAAATTCTGGGACATAAAAATGTGATCATAAAAGATACATGTTAAATATAATAAAGCTGATATTTACCTCTTACATTTTCTGAATATTTAAATAAATAAAAGATCTGCACCCTTCATGAAAAAAACATGACATAATTTTCTTTTTGAAAAACTGTGTAAAATTTTCTGTATTCCAGTTCTTGTTATTATACTGCATAACATGTGGGTGTGAAGGATCTTGAGTGAGATAGAAAACTTGCGCATGTGTGTGCGTGCATGAGTGTGTGAATGCAGGATCAAAGGGTGTGCAGTAAAGTGTCAGGTTGAAGTTGTGAGTGTGTCGTTTTGTCAAGCCTTGTAACCTTTAATGTTCCCATTGATGTGCTATCCACATACCAGAGGGGACACAGCTGTGAGAGTGAGGGAGTAAAAAAGAGAGAGACTGCATGCACATGTGTGTCTATGTGTGTGTGAGAGAGAGAGAAAGAGAGAGAGAGCTTTAAAATACCAGTGCAATGTGAGGCACACAAATGTGGGTTGGCCTGGTTTCCAACAAGCCCCCCAGGTACCAAACACTGCTAGGAACACAGATGGCCTCTGGGTAATCCACAGAGGAGCAAGTAGGGACACAAATAATCTACTACAACACGTTACCGCCTTCTTTGCAACTCCATTGATTTTATGTGTTCATGTAATTTCTGCTATACAAGTTGGTCTCAATAAACAACCTCATTAAGATGAATTTATTTACTAGGAACCTCAAGAAGTCTGAGTGGAAGCTTGGGAAAGTAAAAGAGTTGCAGATTTAGTGCAAGAGAGATCGTCACAGTTATACTGATATCATAACAAAACATACACCCCTCCATTAGGTACACCTGCTGTATGCCAGTTCATGGAGGTTTGAAGCCTATCGCTGCTATTACTGGGCAGGAGGCTGGGTAGATAGGTCAGCAGTCCATTACAGGGATAAGTTGAAGACACAACACTTTGAAAGCTAAAATTCGCACCTGTGGCCAATTTACAATTGCCACTTAACCTACTGTGCTTATCTTTGAGCTGTTGCAAGAAGCCATAGGTTCCACAGAAAACAACAACACACATTTGTTCCTAAGGATATTATGATCCCTGATAAACAGCATTAAAGGTCCTAAAGTAACGCTTCAAATTACGTGACTTTACAACTTTAATATACATGGAAAGTAGTAATCATAGCCAGTAGACCGTATACAATGTAAAATCTTACGCTTCCTTATCAGTTAGCTTGCCACTGTTTACAATGAGAATCTTACATTAATGCTAGCCAGAGGCTGGGCTCAAGCCTGGGCTGTTGTAGAGAGGCAGGAAGGAAAGCTGTTTTTCAATACATCATTACTTTTGTTGGATAGAGCACAAAGAGAGAGGAAATGCAGAGCCGAGTGGCAGCACCTCAAAGACTTTCTGTGTATGCAGTCAGTGAGGTGTGCACACGACTAGAAAGTTTGTGTTCTCCATGGACAGCTCTCAACACTAAGCAGAAATGAAACATGCGTCAATACGCAGTCACTTCTGCACTCTGTGGAACTCAATAACATCCACATCAAAAACCACCTCTGGGAATTCAAGCGAATTAGAAAATCATATTGTTCAAAGGCTACATTTGAGATAACAGATAATGGACACAAAAGGCTACCACTGTTTGTTTTTCTATTGAATTTGGATAAATGGTTTCTTCGGTGGCAGACAAAAAAGAATTAACATTTACATTCAAAGCAATAGTCACAGACAGAGCCACTGCTGCACTCAACAACTCAGCTATGGGCTATTTAATAGTGGCTAAACGAGCAAGCTACTGTTTATACATGCCACAAGAAGGGAAAGTCAAAGTCAAGAATTTGTCATCTTAGATGATTCTATTATATTACCAGACACAAGTAAGTTTATTAGAGATATATTCAGGGTCCATACAAGCTCCAGTGTGTTGCAAGTCTAAAAAGCGGGGATGGTAGCTAATTACATTTTATTTTTTTTACTCTTGTAGTTGTGGTGGAGGCGTGGTCCCTGGCTCAGCTGCAGGGGAGGGGTGGTGCAGTGAGCCAGAGACCACACCTCCGCCACACTAGTCAAAAAACAAACAAAACAAATAACTCCCATGTATTTTAACCCTGGGGAAAGAATTCAAAGTCTAGGCTTGGAAAATGTGGACTATTTAACTAAAACCTGCTCAGCTTGATGGAGATGGAGCAGATGGAGCATTAGCCTTCGTCACCAACAAAGCTACTTGAATTTGAAACCTAGGTCACTTTGAAACACACGTTTTGTCTCTGCATACATCCAAAGTCCATGCAGAAACTAGCAGAAAATAAACTAGCAGGAAACACAGCTTTACTGGTCATGAGAGGATTTAGAAACACAAAGCGCGAGTTCCTGTTTCGAAAATCAGAACATGGGTTTTGATTTTTAAGAGTTGGTTTGAAGAATTATTTGATTAAATTTTGTACAGTACATAGAGGCCGTGTTTGATTTCATTTGTGCTGATATAAGCTGGAAGCGAAACTCTTGAGATTCTTGCATGTTATTTCATATTAGACTTAATATGACTTAATTAATACAAATATATACACAGCCAATCACATGGTGCAATGCATTTAGGTGTGCAAGTATGGTCACAGCGTGTTTAAGTTTAAGCCAAGCACTACATTAGGGAAGAAAGGTGACTTAAGTGACTTTAAAAGTGGCATGATTGCTGGTGCCTGACAGGCTGGCCTGAGTATTTTAGAAAGTGCTGATCTGCTGGGATTTTCAGCACAGATATCTCTAGGGTTTAGAGACAATCATCTGAAAAAGAGAAAATATCCAGTCAACAGCAATGTTCTGAGTGAAAATACTGTCTTGGATAGAGGTGGATAGCAGAGGAGAATGGCCAGACTGTTTCACACTGATAAGAAGGCAACAGTAACTCAAATAACTACTTGTTGCCACCATAGAGAAGTACATCTCTGAGCACACAACATATCAAACCTTTAAACAGATGGGTTTAAAGCAGCAGAAGACCACACTCCTGTCATCTAAGAATAGGAAACTGAGACTACAATTTGCATAGACTCACTAAAATTGGACAATAGAAACTGGGAAAAAATCTGTCTGGTATGATGAGTTTCGACTTCTGCTGCAACATTTGGTTGGGATCAGAATTTAGCATAAACAATGGGCATGGCTCTATCATGCCTCGTATCAATGGTTCAGGATAGTGATAGTGGTGTCATGGTATTTGGATATCTTCTTGGCACATTTTGATACTCTTACCACCAATTAAGCACAATTTAAATAACACAGATAACCTATATACCTTTTTGACAACAGTGGTACGCATCTTTACAGTTTTATAGTTGTCTCTGAGCTTTGTGCAGTGAATCCCTAATTACATAACATTTCTATGATTTATATATTTGCTTTTTCTCTCTTCCTTTTTTGGGGTGGAGGAGTCCAACATTTTTAAATAAATAAATAAATAGATAAAGTTTTCCTTTTCATTTTAACAAAATGCCCCATACGATGAGGATTCATTTTATCATGCACCACTAAAATGTGTGCAGCAGAAGATGCCTGAAAATTCTCCAACTGTAATTTTTAATCTTTAAATCCCCAACATTTGCACTGCAGACAGTCTTATACCCACTAAAAACTGTGGGAAGGTTTTATTAATAAATAAATAAATAAAAATGTATTGAATATCACACAGAAATCAACTGGAAGTTTACTATCTTTTCTACATTTGCTTAGCCTTAAGTCATTTAGGCGTGGAGCTTATAACGCGCCTAGACAGTACCAGAAAGCATATTTGTTTTGAACGAAAATAAACATTAAAAATCCATCCTTTCTAGATACTGTTTCGTTGCTAAAGGCTGCTGGCCCTTGCATCATATCCTTGTGAAGACACAGTAATATCTAACTACATCCTTGTAGCGAAAACACAATCCCCCTTTAACACTCATCTCCTCCTATCAAGAGTTTTTGAAGCAGTGAACTGAAAGCAAAAAGCAAAATGGGCTTAATAGACCCACTGAGTGTATAAAAAAGAAGCTAAGCAGTACAACACAACAACACCAATTGTGTCATAATTCCCACTGTCATGAGCAGACAGCTCAAGTCATTACTATTGATTATGAGGATACCAGCACTCCCCAAAGACATACAAAGAGGAAGAAGAAGAGACAGATAGAGGATGGGGGGAAAACAGGATAGCTTGAAAACCCACAGCAACAGAGAGTAGTGGCAGGCAGGACTAACCACTGAGACGGGCCATGCATTTAAAACCTTTATGATATGTATAAAAGTATTTTCACAGACAACAGTGAAAATTATTGAGCAACCATTTTTTATAGCTTTTCTATAGTAATCTCAACATTTTGAGGGGTTTTAATGCTGGATTGGAAAAAAAAGCAAATGTACTGTGATAACTGGCTAATAATGGGGATTTTCATTTGATGATCACGATTGTTTGTAGATTTACAATTATTTTGCAATTGAATGATGACATTTCTTGTGTGTTAATTACTTATATACAAAAAAGAAAGAAAGAAAGAGAGGGAAAGAAATGAAGTTTGATCAAACACAACTTTAATCTATCAAAAAGTCGTCCTTCTTAGATGCTCCAAACATATTAATTAAATAATGTATTAATTAAACCATGTAGGAAACAAATAATTCAGAGTGATCCTGTGGCCTTACACTGGCCTGCTGGTAATTCTCGGTTAGTGATAGAGCAGTAATAGGAGTTGAATGGAGGAGGAGGAGGATGGGCTACTCAAAAGAGCAACTCAAGGAAGACAGACAGGTATAGAGCAGAGGGAGAAATGGGGTTCACCCTTCTTATTTCATTTCATCAGGCCCTTGGGGAGCTTGGAACATAACAGAACGTCGTAAGAAATGAGTCAAAGTGAGAGACGGAGAGAAAGAGTATGTTTATCAGCTCACCTCCTCTGTCTGGCTGCTAGGATCAAGGCTGCTTGCTTTCTACATTATTAAACAACTCCATTTGTTACACAGCAGTGGTTTGTGTGTATGTGTGCATGTATGAGTTGAACAGATAGATCACACCGAAGTACTGGAATATCTGTTGTTGTAAAGGTAAAGAAAGATATGTTTTTAGCTAAAGGAGCGAAGCTAAAATAGCCCATAGGATTTGCTCAATATCTGTCATACCTGAAAAGTTGTGTACAAGTGAGTTTTCTGATATTAGATTGTGGCAGTTAAGGCATTAAACTGTATAAGTTAGAAAAAAGAAAATGTTCTGAAAAATTACAGACTGACTGATGCTGTGTACTTTGTATTTTTGTGTTGTCAAGCAGTCTTAAATATGCTTGCTGAGTGTTAAGAATTAAAAATTGGAATTAGTGCAATCATCCTAAAATATAGCTCAGTGAGGAGTAATTGGGAATCCTTGCATTTCTCCATAAAGTTGAAATATTTCAGAGTTGTACATGAAAAAGGAACAAATACAAATATAATATGAAAAATATATATATATAACAACAACTCTGAAAGACAGTAATCGCACAGTGCACAAAGTCTCACAAAGACATGTGCTGAACCAGACAAGCATGCATATGAAAAAAAGAGTACACCTTGAAGAGAGAGACACCAGCCATGTACAAGGCAACCCTCAGTTGCCAAGGAGACGACCACTATCTTTCTTGCATCCTTCCTTATTCATCCATCCTGCCTCATCTACCTTTGCAAAGTCACGTATAAATAGAGTGGATGAATAATTAAGCTGCATTAGGAGCTTTATTGATGAAATAAAGACATCCCCACCTGACTCACTCCATCTTGTTCATACCCTTTTTGTAAAGTACCTTTTACTTGGTTCACAAACACTTACACGTAGTTTCCCTTTTGTCTTTTTCTTGGCTGTGTAATTGCTGTTGATAACCAGCAGATGTTAGTACCTTATGCCTAAGTCACACAGACCCAAGGACCACTGGTCATGAGGAAAAAGATGTATTCCCTGACTAGTTACAAGTGTTTGCAAAATGTCCCATCCATGGTGTGAAACATATACTATTGCCTTCAGAGTGAGATCTCAACTTAAATGAACCTCAGTGAGCTGCACAGTTTCAATGGTAGAGCTTTCATATTGTTTTAATACGTGACCGTTTATAATACTTCTGAGAAAAGTATGATTTGTTCTGTTGTATGTGCATTATGTACTAAGAGTGGATGCTTGTTTTCTTGGGTAAAGAGATTACCCTACTGTAATTTAACAACTGTGTTGCACTTCAAAACATTGACGTCAACTACCATGCCAATACAGTATCACAGAAGAACCTTAAAACATACACTTTGCCCATGGGTTTACTGTTCGCTTCCCCTTTAATAGTTAAAGAAACATTGGGTCGCAAAGGCATGGTTAATGAAGAGCAAATGCAGCCCCTAGCTAAGGCCTTCAGCCCACATTCATCATGAATTCAATTTCCCCAATGCACGTACAAAGAGTATCTGGAATCATTACAACACAACTAGCAGGCATCCCCTGCTCATAAATAAGCCTGTTAATTGACCTGTCATAGCTAATTGCTGCAGGGGATATGAGACTGGTGAGTGTGTGTTTAAGAAAAAGAGTTTATGTGTACGTCTGCATACTGTACTGTGCAACAACCACCCTTTGTATTTTCCTAGGAAAAGGGGAACTCGATAAGGTGATTTATTGACATGTAAAAACATACATGAAGATGCAGTATGCAAGGCAAAAACAATCCTAATGAGGTTGAAAGTCATTATTTGGTATGACCACCTTTATTCTTTAATGGTGAGATGGAGGAGGCAAATCTATATTTTTCATTTGTGTTGTGCTTTTCTTTTAATCCAGGTTTGCTTTTACTGAATTGCCGATGTATTTGGGACCATTGCTATACAGAGAAGCAAAGCCTTTTCAAGTCAGATGGTTTCTAGATTGAATCAAAATCTAATGGTAATTTTTCTGTGTTCATAATTAAATAATTTTTAACAAGGTTCTCAAAACCACTGGCTTAAACAGCCCAAACCATGACTGAACCTCCACCATGTTTTACAGATGGCTGCAGACACTCACTGACTTGTTTTGTGTATATAATCAAGTGATACCTGTCAGGTGATCGAGTGCAGACCTTTTAACTGTTCCCATAATTAGATCTTCTGTAACGAGCTGAGAATACTTTCACTTTACGTGATCATGTGATCCTGTTCTTTGGAAAAGGTTATCTGCTGGCCTGAGGTCAATTATCACTTCAAAAAACAGACTCAAAACAGTTTTATTCCCACAGACTTACATTTAACTGTGGGTGTGGGTGTTTTAACTTATATTTTATTTCTTCACAAAGCTGTTTAATGTTTTTATCTTCTGTGTCAAGCACATTGAGTTTATGTGTGAAGAAATATGCTATATAAATACAATTGTACCTCTCTCCTGACCTCCTTCACACATATTTAGTGATGATTTGAAACAACAATTCCAAATTTGAATTCATGATTCTACAAGACCTGTTGTCACTGATTTTCTGTCCAGTTCTTGTGTAATATGGCATACCTCGACTTTTCTTCTATGCTTCTCTTTCACTGAGACCATTTCTGATGAGGTTTCAGTAACAGTAGATGTCTACATTGATGCACTCTCAGGTCCTGTGTCAGTTGTTTCCTATTTCTTAAAGACAGAACTTCCAGATACTAGTTATCTGCTATAGATAGTATTTTAGACCTGCAACGTTTTCTTTCATCCTCACTGTATTCAGTTTCCTTTTTTTCCTTAACAGACTACTGGTAACAAAGTGTCTAAAGATTACAATCTAAAATTAATTCTTTGCTAAGTTCCCTGTCATATGTAGACACAACACTGAGGCATCCCTCGAGCTATAGGTGCCTTTTTATGTTTGAATAATTCATAGGCCATTGTTAAGTGGAAAAGAGGAACTGCTCGAGACCACTTTAACAAATTAAAAGAAAGTCTGGTTCCTTAAAAACAAAATATAAAGAAAGGAGGGTTGGCTCAAAACTTTTGCATAGTACAGATGCCTGAATCTACGCTGTATGCTTGTGATTTTATTTGTGCATAGATAGAATGTAGACAGATATATGGAAAAAGAATGTGTGATGGGGTATTGGCAGCTTGATAGCTGAAGACTGTCCTTTTTAAATTTAAAGCCATTAGTCATCAGCCTTGAGAGAAGATATCTTGAAAGCAGACCAGGACAAGAATCAAGCCAGTTACTCCCCTTGCCCCAGCACTCCACGAGAGAGAAAGATAAGTGGAGAGAATGGGAACTAAACAGACGGAGACAGCAAAACACACATAGCAAAACTAAATTGTCATCATTTTTGCCCTCCTTTTTTCTCACCCTCCGCTGGATTTTAAACATTCTAAAATAGAAACATATATATACAAACTCACAAACAAACACATCGAGTAAGAAAAGCTGGAAAAATGAGTGAGAAAGGAAACATCATGTCCAGTTAGAAAGAAGGACTGAGTCATCTAGTTTGTTCTGCCACATGCCAACAGGGAAGAACTAACTGCAAGCGCAGCTGCCAAAGAGCCGAAGGGACTTCAAGGATGTGTCAACAGACAGTGCTCAAACACGGGCGCTTCTTCTGTTATGTCTTCCAGGCTATTTTCTTCCACTATTGACTGAATGTGCACAGTTACTGTAACCCAAACTTTAAACTTCCGGTGAACTTAAACAAGGAAAGATGACTGTACAGCTAAAAGCATGAACAATTGCACCCCTTGAACTGAACTGAGAAATAGTTCGGATAACTTTCTAATCCAGTCGAACAGACTTTTAAATGGAGTTTCATTTGAGGGTAACAGCTCTTGTATAAGCAACAATCAGAGACTGGAAATCACCAGCTGATGTAGAAGGCCTGAGGTAGTTCTCTTGCAATTGTCTTTGTACAGTAAATTGAATTGTCACTGTCCAATCAAGTGTGTGTTCCTTTACTGTAGTACTAGGTTTCCTACTGTATAATCACAAGTTAGTATGACATTTCTTGTCAAACTAGTGTTTTCATGAAGAGTTTTTTGCAAATGCAAGAACATTGAGTTGGTGCCCTCTCTTTGTATCAGCTGCATTACTTTCTCTTCATGGGAGAAGTTGAAAATAAACTACCTACACTGTGCCTAAGAAGAGCTGTTTTGTCTGTGACACACAATTCACCAGGCTTTTAACAGGAGGATCTTGCAACTTTAATCAAGTGCAAGTGCAAGTCCAGATGTGTGACTAATTAAAAGGAATAAAAAGTGCCCTTAACCCCCACAGGTACGAAATTTGGTGTCTTAGTTATGCCTTTTGGATTCACTCATACCTTTAGAGGTAGAGGCCACTGTTAATCAACCAAAAGTTTTTTTGACTCATCACTTTTAACACGTAATTAGACTTGTCTCTTCCAGGCAGACAATTGCCCTATTCATAGTGCAACAATTGTGTGAATCACATGCTGTGGCCTTCGCGGTCAGATCTGAACTACAGTATGGGAGATTTTGTACAAATGAAAATAAAGTAATGAATATCTTTTTGAAAAATTACATTTTATTCCTCATGTGGACCTCATTGTTGGATTAATTCCAAGTTATACTGAAGCTGTTATCCTTACAAAAAAAAAAAAAAAAAAAACCAAAAAACCCAACAGATTTGGTCTTGTATTTCTGTCCATTTGCGTACCTCTAAAACTAAAGAAGCAATATGGGAATTAAACCAACCCAGAGGCTAAAGAGATGTGCTTGCAAGCAGTCCTCAACAAAAATATGCCATCCATGCAGAATGTACTATATTAGGTTGAATGCTCATTGTATAAAAAGCACAACAGAGTAAACTACAAAAGAAACTATCACATTTTTGGTACTGATTCATATATTGGCTTGTACATTTGGGTCTAAAACATTTTGCTAGTACCAAAACAGAGCCAGTCCATCTATTCTAAAGAACTGTCTGAGTGTAAATAAATAAGATCACTGGTGCCGGGATGTTTTTCTTTTGTTTTGTTTCTGGAAACAAATAAATTAAGCGTCAGTATTTAGAGAAATTTATTGTATTTGATCACCACTAGCTACAGATGTTTCTGTCTGCTTACTTTCATTTAGAGGTCAAAGCTGTATGCATAGCTGCACATTTATGTCATTTGGACCTTTCAAATCTGTATGAAATCTTGTTGCCAGCCGTAAGATTAGCACATTCTTGATGAAGTAAATGATTTTCTGGTTACTATGTGAATAGGCTTGCTGCTGACATTCAGCAGAAATGAGCCCAATGTGTACTCAAAGGTCCCCATTTATCAATAGTGCCCTCAGTGCTAAAATGTCAAAATCCTGTATCCACATTTATTTAAGAAATGAAAAATGCACACAAGTCATACAAAAAGCTTGGGGTTAATTTATATTTATCATATTTTTCATTGCCTTCATTAGTACTACTTTTGGCACAAATTTGTAAAACTTGATAAATAATAATGTCACATTATATTGATTCTATTGGGTGTACTCTCACATCGCAGAGTATGTCTACCTGCAGTGTCGAAGCCACTGAGGGGAGGACTGACTGGATGTATGACCGCTAAAAGGGGTATGAATTCTTTCCCAACACACTGCACCAACCAACTCCTAAAAGCTTAAATACTGTATTTGTTTTTATGCTACTTGCAAGTTTTCTTTCATCACAGAAGAGAAATGAGATTATTGGATATTAGTTAACTCAAACATCAATAAATATAAAGCGATAGTGATTTTGGGAAGTAGATCTCTGGGCAGTTTAAATGTCAGTCTTTAAAATATATAGTGAAAAATTCAAGCAGTGTTTCAAGACCAACTCTTTTTGGGAATTTCCTCATTTCCATTAATTCATGGTGTAAAATCCCAGTGCTGCCTTTGTGCAGTGGAGAATGTTCCTCTTGGGAAAGACACAGTAGAGAGAAAGTGGCTGAGAAAGAGGGACATCCCACAGATGAAAGAGATGACAAAAAAATAGATTTTTTTAAATGTTTTGTCAAAATACAGTTAGGTCCATGATTTGTTGGACAAAGACAAATCTTTTGTAGTTTTGCCTTAGTATGCCACCACAGTGGATTTTAAATCAGCCAATCAATATGTGATTGAAGTGCAGACTTTCAACTTTAATTCTAAGGGTTTTACAAAAGATTTCGCATTAACTGTTTAGAAATTACAGCCATCATTATACACAGTGCCCCGTGTTCAAAGGCTTAGAATTAATTGGAAAATTGACTGACACACAGTTTTGTGCACTAGGTGAGACCTGTTTCCTTGTTATTTCATGGCAAATGAAGCAAACATAATATCTGAACTGGATTCAAAGAGTTGAATTTCTACGTCGGAGCTTTTTAACAGAATTTTAAGTATGAGAGATGTCTGTGCAAGTGAGAGAGGCCATCATTTGTCTGAAAAACAAAAAAGCAAAACAACAACAACAAAAAACTATCAGAGAGATAATAAATAACTTTAGGAGTGGCCAAATAAAAAGAATCTGGTACAGTATATTAATAAAAGGAACATCTTTGCAAATGGAAATATAGACTGGAACCAAGAAGGTGTAAACACTCAAGGAAAGGAACGCCTGAAGAGATTTTGCGACCAAAAAAAATGTAAAAAAAAAGTCTGTCCAGTTCTGGAAAGAATTAAAAAAAAATCTTTGCACAGGTGAACTTGTACCAGAATGATAGGAAGAGAAAAGCCGCTCACGTTATTAAGCATACCGCGTTATCGACACGTATGGCTCCTACTGGTCACTAGTGTTTATTATTGATGTGACTGCTGATTCTGTAATCACCAATCCTACGAAGCAAAGAAATCAGAAAGGCCTTACCTGAAAGGGTCCACTGGGGGTAACGTCAAAGAATGCTTTCTTCCAGTCTGGGCCTTGATGACCAGACTTTGTCCACATCGCTCTGTCCACAGAGGCAATGCTTCTCACTCGCAGATAAACATTGAGAGTACCTGTGAAAGAAAATGCCATGCACAGCCACACATCCAGACAAACACAGCCACAAACATGCACAGGAAATTAGAAACATTCAAAGTCATTGTCACTCTAGCTAGTCTTATAGTTATGAGCATTACCAAACACAGATATATTCCACTGCAAAAAATTAAATGGACTGAGAAACTGCTATAAACATAAAGTGAACTACTTTATGTTTAACCGCCCATCAAGAAGTAAGCTGTGTTGTGATTGCTAAGTTATAAGTAACAAAGATATTGTCTGATAAGATTAATATCCAAAAGCACGTTGGAAGGACAATATTCCAGCACGAAAATGATCCATAACCAGTGAAAACTAAGGCCTGGCCAAGTAAGTTGCTTTGAATCCGAAAGAATACATTGGGGTTAGTTAAAGATAATACTAGAGCAAAGATCAGTTTGTCTTGGAAGAATGGCCAAATGTTTCTCCTGAAATTTGTGAAACATGGTATCATCCTGTGGAGATTTGAGTCTGTCCCCCAGAATAAAAATGACTATAATAAACATTTAAACAAGATTCCAATTTCAATAGCTAAAGGTGCCGTGACTTTTGTTGCATTTTATTCACATTGTGAGGACTGTATATTTAATATAGCAAGTCTAAAACTCTACCCTATTGTTTTACTTGCCATGGAGAAATAATCCAAATAGTGTCCATCTCTTTTTTCGCCTCTCTCTGTCTCTTTCAGGTCTCTAAAAGTAGGTGTGAGAGAATCATTCATCTTCTTAATGATCCCCAGCCAGCTCCTAATTGGAACATTAACCAACCACGAGTCTCTTAAACAAATTTGCAAGCAGGGGGCATGCTATGCTATACTATATTTGTGTGTGTGTGTGTGTGTGTGTGTGTGTGTGTGTGTGTGTGTGTGTACTTATAGACTTATGCTTACACAATGGAATCAATCATTGTTTTGTGAAAATATAAGCCTATATTCTTTAAATCCTGGAAAAATCACCAGGCTGGCAGCACTAAGCATCATACTTTGTCACAGGAGATTTGTGATACTAGGGGAAGGATCCAACTGAGCAGTTAAGCAACATGTTTCAACTGTCTGTGGGCACCGAGGGAAGCAGTGTTATCGGACTGTCAATCCAGTCTTCACCTTAACCCTACATATTTTAGCACTGTGAAAATGTCAAATAAAACGAATGACGCTGTTTAATTAAACATTTCTGGCACATTTACAGAGATTTAAAGATTTGTTTGGCAACTGGCAGATGGCTGGTTTGATTCCAGTTGATAACAGGAAGGGCATCTCATGTAAAAAAAAAAAAAATCAAGACATGCGGAGGTGCTGTAGTGATCCTTGTGACAAGGGAGGAAGTGAAAGTAGCTTTAGTGGAAGCCAAATTGATAACAGCTACAGCCAGTAGCTAGTCGATATATACTGAGAACCACCAATACCTCCAGAAAACCATTGTATCTGACCAAACCTGACTCCTATCAAAGAACATCTTGTTTTTGTTGAGTTTTTAGATTCTGTGTGAATTACATAAAAGCAATATGCCGTATTTAGTTGCTTTTGAAAGCCATGATTCTTTTGCTGCCTTTGAATCAGTAAAGCTGTTTTTCCATGGTTGTGGTCATTATAAGGAAAGTCTAGTCTCCACAAAAGATGGGCAGTAACGCGTTACCGATTACTATTTTCAAGTAACGAGTAAAGTAAGGGATTACTATTGCAAAAAAGTAATTAAATTACTGTTACTTTCCCGTAAGCACGCTGCGTTACTGCGTTACTAAACCGTGATTTTGTTTGTGAGAGTGTCTCATGACAATGACGTACGAGCGTGCGACGTCCGTGGCAGCAACAGATGTGTGTAGTACATCAACAATGGATAATATAGAGTGCGGGACAGAATATGACCATGCAGTATTTAAAGCTTGGAAGTACTGACTGTTAGTCCGTAAAAAGTGACAAAAACATTAGCGTCCACTGTACACGCTGCGTGGGAAGAAAACTTCTTTCTACAGTGAAAAATTAAACTTCAAATCTGAGCAAGCACCTAACAAGCTGCCACAGGAATGTGAAATTCACAGAGAAACCCCTGGATCCCCCCGCTGACTTGACCACTGCGGCACCGGGCAAACCTCCACCAGCCCCACTCCTGCTAAACAGGTGAAAATAGACTTAAGAGTGACAGGGCTTCGTGCTGCTGAATCTTTGATTTTATTTATGTTTTGCTGTGTTTTACTTGCATCTATTTGAAAGAGTGAGTGTAAACACAAAAAATTATTTTATTTTATATGCTGAAATATGCAGAAAATAGGTTTAAATGTTAAATAAATTTCTTCGAGTCAAAGACTGTTGCATAATTACATTTTTGCTTGATGGAATGTGCATAAAGTTAAAAGATTAAAACTAATAAAACAATTTTTAAAAAGAGACTTTTTCATTTGATTCAATTTTATATGATAAATTATGCAGAAAAAATAGAATTGGGCTGAAAGGTCCTATTGCTTCATTACGTATTCAGGTTGTGTATCATGTTTTTAAAAAGTAGCTAAGAAATAAGTAACTAATTACTTTTGAAAATAAACAATCAGTAAAGTAACAGGATTACTTTATTGGAAAAGTAATCAGTAATTAGTAACTAATTACTACTTTCAAGTAACTTGACCAACACTGGTCTCCACAGTGAAAAGGCAAATGTAAAACAGAATTTACCTTTTAAATGTAACTGTGGGAAAAAGAATAAGGTCACATATACCAAAATGTCTAAAATCATTTTTTTTAATACTGAGTATATTTCGCATGGTTTAGTAAAATCTGGATCTCAGTAAAAATAATGATCTGATAGAGTTGGAACAGCTACATTACTACATTACAAATGTTAATTACATTAAAGGTTACTTGCTCTTCTATTAGGTGAAATCTAGCAGATCTGTTTTTCGGTGTCCTACAAGGTTTTCCAACTGGAACTTAAATTTCACTTCCAAGAAGTGAACAAACATTAAATGTTAGAAAATATTTACCTCCCAAAGTCCAAAAAAGCAGCATTTCTGCAAGCAAGACCTAATTTTGATGTATAGCTTTACCTTTTAACTCAATCTCTTAATGTAACACTACATATCTGAGCCTCATAGTTTCTTTCTTCTCTCATTAGCCATACTCTCTTTCTCCTCTTACCTCCATAACCACCTACACACACACACAGAGCCAAAAGAGTGTTTGCGGACTCTGATAAGCAGTCTATTGATTGGACTGAGGTAAGGCAGTATATGCTGGTGAGAGTGTCAGGCAAGCAGAGGAGAAGGCACAGCTCTATCAAGGCTACTTGTCTGTGGAATCATGATTGGGGAAGACAGCAGAGATACACAGACCCACACACAGACGGGCATGCACTGTGATACTTGAAATCAAATGAGTTGTTTTTGTTTTGATATCTGAAAGGCCTACATTGGGTTCTCATCTCCCCCCATCCCTCATCTCATCCTAAATAAGGCTCATGGCCTGTCTGGTATGTTTCTGCTGCTGGTTTGCTATGAAAGCAATGCTGAAGAGTCCAGAGTAAACTGAAGCTTGTAGCCTCTGTCACCAAAGGGCAATACTATTCAATGTTTTCAGTAAATGCCTGATTCAGGGGTATACCACTGGGGGAAAAAAATCTAGGCTTAGACATATTCTTTTTTAAATCAACCTTTGCCATGCAGAGGCTGGTTATAATGCTTTCCTGAAGATAGGGACTAAAACCTATCAAGTGAGAGACAGACATAAAAAGCATCTAGAAAAACTGCGTATAATTAAAAAGAAAGTTGTGTGTGCAAAATACTATGCTAACATTTATATTGCCAAAGTTATTTAAAGTGTAATAAAACTGTTTTTCAAACCGCATACAGGAACTAATTGTCTTCAATCACTCTGGAGTGAAAATAATCCAGTAATTCCAAGTAAGCTTGCCAGTGGCATTGCAAACCTGAGCCATAAAAAATACTAGCCAATGCCAAACAGAACTAATTAAATGTTGTTTATTGTTGCTGCCAGCAAGCCCACAGATAAACATATTAAGGTGAAAAAAAAACACATCACCTGGGGAGGTCTTTATTTGTGCTGCCCTATTGCAAACCTGCAATCCAAAGTGAGGAAAGGGCATTATTCTTTCTGCCCTCATTTTTTTGCAAAATCTTTGAAAGGTGCCTTTACCTCTTTTAAACTCTCAAAGTCTTAGGATTACAAACAAGCAAACTATATGTGGGCTAGAAAAGAGCAGCATTTCAACATCTTGTCTGAAAATTGTGTGGCGTCAAAGTGCCTAAATGCTTTCAATATATACAACCTTTTAACACTTTTAGCACACTATATATCAAGTACATTAAAACTGGCTAGCACTACAGCATGCTCTCACTATTTCTGGACATCAACAGGCTCTCTATTTTCTGTGCTTAATTTTTCTCAGTATTTTTCTTACCATTCACTTTGGTCTCAGTCTCATCATTAACCATCTCCCTTTTTCAAAAGGTTGGCCAGCCCTCATCCTCCCCTCACTTGTCTTGTCTCATCTCTCACTGACCCCCTGTCTTATCCTCATCTTGTCTCTTTCCATCATTAAGAGTCACACTGTGTCTCCCTAGCAAAACTGTTAGCTCTGCCAAGGTAAGGCAATTAAAGTAACAACAAATTGGACAGACCGGGACGAACAGCACTGGAAATTGAGAGAGGGCTTGCAGCGGTGGTACCACAATGTGCTAATCATATGCAAGCATAGTGCAACTGATGTTTCACTGTCTCATTGCAAAACATCTAAAATACCTTTGACCAAACTACCCAATAAGAAATGAAGTGCTCCAGTATCTCTTATAAATCTGCCACCTATAAACAGGCATTACATATTATAGTAACAGTCAGGCCACCTCTATTTTAAGCAGAGACATTTTGAGTAGTAGCCAATTTTTGGCTCATTCTTTCTGATCTATTAAGGTTTCTCTCTTTACTGCAAAACCCTGAATAACCTGACAGAAACATTTCTACTCTCTTGTTAGCATGCCATTGAAATATTTGTGTGTGCAAAGCTATTTCTCTGTGGTAAATGTGCCCAAATCTTTGTCTTAATAAACTACCTCTCATTTCTCAACTTGAATATGCTTAACTATTACATTATCACACTTGGTTACACACACAGACACAAAGGCAAACTCCCACACACACAATACACTGTGCCCTTTTAAACCAAACACATCCTAAGGAGACAGGGAGGTCAGCAGGTAACAAATGCTAGATTAAAGCATATATGCTTGGGCTATGGACACATAAATCAATATTGTGTGCGTGTGTTTGTGGATAAATGTAGGTGTGCCTCTATGTATTTGCCATTTTTCCCCTTTTTGTAAAGAGCACATTCCCGCGTGCGTGCGTGCATGTGTGTGTCTTCGTGTGTGCACAAAAGTGTAAGAGTGTGCATGCAGGTGTGTAGGGCTCCTAGATGTATGCATTCTAGCTGTGTGACAGAGCATATTATGATGAACAACTCGCCCAAGTGACTGATTGTGTCTTGCCACTGCCATAAATCACACACCCACTGCCCCCTTCAACCACCTCCAAACACACAAAACACACACACACACAAACTGAGACCCAAGAAGCCACATACAAACAGAACTTTTGTAGCATCCTACATCCCAACACCCTCGCCCCCCTCTCTATTCCACCTTTCACCCACATATACACACGCACACACGTACACACTCTCTCACACAGACCTACAATTTTCTGTCTGACATGCTCTGCAAGCAAGGTTCAAGCACAGGGTTCAGCTTTTGACAGAGGCAAGAGCGATATGAGAACCCCGATAGCAGAGAGCACCAGTACACTGTTCCCTGTATACCCATGTGTGCCATTGTGCTCTCATACGAGAGAAGATAATAATGTTTGTGTATGTGTATATGTTTGTGTGAGCATTATTCTTCTTTCTGCGACTTACCAATGTGTTTGCCCTTCATGTGATAGTAGAAGGAGACGCAGTATGGGACTCTTCCTTTGGGGCCCTTGCTTGAGGTAATATTAAAAAGTGGCGATAGAAGAAGAGCCTTGTCACCCTGAGTACGTGGGCGTGATGCTTCAATGTACATGTAGTAGCCTAGAGTCAACAAGAAAGATAAAGAGTAGAAATATTAATAATAATAAAAGGCTTTCAATGGCTAATAAAGCCCTCTAATGTAAATTATAGACTGTAGGTATTGGGATAACAACATATTTCTGGGAGGTTTGAGGTAACATAATGGATCATAAGCTAGTGCCAAGTTTCTGCTTTATTTTCTATGTGATAAAAATATCTTAACACATTTAATCACATGTTCCACAAGTAAGTTAGACAAACTGAGGAAAAACAATTGAAATTTTTTCTTGGTCTTCCAAGTTGTTTGACATTTTATACACCTCCTCAATCTAATGCTAACTTCAAACTCTAAATCAGCTTTGAGATTTGAGCACTTTAATGCATGAAATGATGTCAGAATAAAATATCTTCCACAGCAGTCCTTTATATGGTAATGTAGAACTACTCACACTAAAGTTGAGACCTGACACTAATGTATTATCCCATATTTTATTTATAATTGCCGTGAAACACAACAGTGCGTGTACAACAACAACAACAACAAAAAGCACAGTGTCTGAAGATGAATGGTCTTGACTGTACATACACATTTGTTTTGTTTCTGTGCCTTTGAATTTACACTTCCACATTATACATTTGTATTTCTCTTTAGATGAGTCATAGTTTCCTCACCCTCCTTTGTTCCACTGCGGTCAGTGTCTGGCCCGGTGTTCGCAGACCGCTTGGGATTCTGCGTCAGGTGATTTTGTCTCGTCCAGTCAAAGATATCACTCCGGTCTTGAGAGAAGCCACATATGCGCTCATCTTCAAAACCACACACATGGTCTGAGGTGTGTGCGTGTTGTTACAAAAAAAAAAAAAAGAAAAACGGTAGAAAAACACATTAAATCACTGACATGTCAAGTGGGTGACATTGCAAACTGTAGATGACATAAAAGGCTGTTTCTTTTTTTTCACCCACCTTTCCCAGGAAACAAATGGCAACATCTATATAGGTCTATAATGACCTCTGCAATGTGCACTTCAAATCAGACAGCCAGGCAATTACTGACAAAGTGATAGGCACCATGTAGGAGGCACTGGTATACATATTATGTATAATTGAAAGTATGACTCTTACATTCTCAGACTCAAACTGTGTAAAACGATAAAAAAAGGAAATTAAAAATACCTGGAATAATGAATTGCACTAAAGAATTGCACTAAATCTTCTCCTTTGTATTCACTGTGCAATTCAGTGAAAAAATGCTCACCTGATATTGTATAACACTACTACTCATCATAAAAATAAAAGCAGTATTAAACATTCAGTCATCCAGTCATATGGCAATTACAAATGTTGTAAAATTTGTGGCTGTTCATCTAATTCTGTAGTTTTAAATAGCAGTGAGAGTCAAATACAATGTGCCAGTTTGGAAAATTAAAGGCTAAAGACAGATTCTAGCAAAGTTCGTTGAATATGCAAAGTTCATATTGTTAGTGTACCGACTGCTTTGACTTATGTTTAAAATCAAACCAATAAAACGAGAAAACACTGGCATGTAGGGAATATACCATAATACGGACTCATTTTCAAAATAAAACTGCAGACGGGTGGTACGAGTGTATATGCCTCTGCTCTTATACACTCTGTTCTATTAGTTGGGAGTGTTATGGTTCACCACACATTCATGGTACAGTTTGACATGCCTCAAATTGACCTTGTAAAGTGCAAGACAGATTGAGACCAAGATTTCATTAAATCTATCTTGAACTGTGTGATATGAAAAAAATAAATGTTGTTGGACCAAAACACATTGTTGGAGCTTCACCTCAGCACACCTACACAGTTAATGTTAAATCAATCAACCAATATGTGATTGAAGTGCAGACATTCGGCTTTAAATCAAGTGTTTTTACAAAAAAAAAAAACTAACAGAATTTTAAATATAAGGATTGTTTTCAATACTTGGATGAAAATCCTTTCCTTTTCTCCCACGAGATGCTCTGCTAGGCCTTTACTGTAGCCACCTTCAGTTGCTTCTTGATTGTCGGTCATTCTGAATTCAATTTTGTATTTAATAATGGAGAAGCATGCTCTATTGGGTCCATCACGTGACTGCCCGATTTCTTTGCCTTGAGAAAGTAGTTTTTACATTATGCTTTGGGTCATTATCCATTTGCACTGAAGCATTATCCGGTCAGTGCTGCAGCATTTCGCTGAATCTGAGCAGAGAATATAGCCCTGTACACTTATTTATTCATTCTGCTCCTTTTGTCAGCAGTCACATCATCAATAAACACTAGTGTCCTGGTTCCACTGGCAGCCATACATGCCCATGCCCTAACCTGTCCGCTGCCTCTGACATGTTTGATGGATAATGTGGTATGCTTCTGATCATGAGTCGTTTTTCTCCTTTTCCATACTTTTCTCTTCCCATCCTTCTGGTACAAATTTGTAATCTGCCCAAAGAATTTTTTTCTTCGGCAGAGTCTTTTATATGTTTTCTGGCAAAGTCTGATCTGGCCTTCTTGTTCTTGACTACCACAATGATTTTTTCCTTGTTGTAAACCATCTTATTTCCATTCCTGGAAATTTCCTTTATTTATAACCTTGACAATAATATGTGTAACTCTTGAAAGTGTTCTTGAGTTGGTTAAATGCTTTTTAAGTTAGTTTTTTAACCATATAAATTCTGTCATCACACTTTGGAACTGTCTTCTGTGGTCTTTTAGGCTTTTTGCTTTTGCTGAGCTGGTACCACAATCTGGTACAATTTTAAAAAGAATGTACCAGATTGTGATATTGGCTACTCCGTAAATTTTTACTATGCCTCTAATAGATTTTTTTTGCTTTATGTTTTGGGGTTTTTTTTGCCAAATGATTCCATCCCTCACATGTGCTCTCTTTGGGTCTTATAATTAAAATGACTGTGAAAAGCTCTAAAATACAAATTCAATATTTGATCAAAGTCAAATATGATGTGTCCTTTATTAAAAATGACCATAACACTTCGTGTCAGTCAGCTGTTGAATTAAAGCTGCTCCAGAGTTATGCAATTTCATTTTGATTGTTTTGTTTTTATTTCAGTTTCGATTCAGTATTAGTTTTAGTCATTTTAATTATTACTGAATGGAGCCTGCATATGTCAGAGGCACGATTTTGGAAAATCACGACAGGTATTGTAATAAAAAGCAGAACTTTTCGAAAGCAGTTGATTCGCAGTCTTATTGACATCCAAAATCTCAGTAAACGCATCCATCACAGCCTCATGTGGCAAGTAATATCATTTTTACCAAACTAGCAGATACTAAAACTGAGGCTGTTTCCTCTGTATTTTCATTTTATTTTTGTTAGTTTTTTCACAAAATAATTTCCGCCAGCTTTAATTTTCTTAATAAGTTTTTATTTTTATTTTATTTAACTAAAATGTTTTTTGCACATTTAGTTTTAGTTGTGAGTTTTAGTTAACCATAACAACCTTGGTCTGCACTTTATTCGTATATTGATTATTTGATTAAAAATCCACCGCGCAGGTGTGCAAGGGCAAAACTGCAATTTCTTTGTTCAACATATTTTGGACCTGACAGTAGAAGTACGAGTCTACCTTTCTTGTTTTTGAGTGCTCCTACTGGCTGTTGACACCTTGTGAATATAATCCATAAACACAATTGGGTAAAAGCTCTAATGAGATGCAGTTTCCCTGAACATTTAATCTTCTCTGAGCTATGTGATTCTTTTAATGTTTTCCCATTAATATGTTTTGAGGGACACTTTGATACTGTCACATAGATCATTAAGGATAAAAAAGATATTTTGAAGAACACCTCGAGTTTTGTCGTCGTTGATGTTAATGTCTCTTGTTAAGCAAGATAAAGAGCCTTGTTTCCGTGGTGTAGTCACCTTCATTAGCCCATCTGGAGGGCAATTATCAGAGACTCACTAAACAAATGAAAATTGAGCCAAGAGAGTATAACAACAGCCATCTAAAACCGTCCAAGCTGACAGCATCAGTGAAAGCTTCCCGGACACACACACACACAGTCCGCTGCAGATGCATATGGCTTGTGCTCCCCATGAGGACGGCGTGTGTGTGCCTCTTTGTTTCAGGGAGCTAATCTATTACTATTCACACCCTGCTCTAGTACATGCGCTGCTTTCAATTTACACTGTTGTTCTCGCAGTCTGTTCCAATCTGCTGTTGTTTTAATTGCCTCACCCTGGCGGAGCCAACTGACACTCCTGCCAGAAAAATGCTGCGTGTCTCTTAATGAAGAAAATAGACAAGATGCAATTGACTGAGAAAAAGAGAGGGATGGTAAGAGAGAGGCAGGACCAGGATAGACGCTGGTGGAAAACTGTGACAGACAGAGGGGGCTAACAGAGAGAGAAAGGAACTAAAAATCTATGATGAGATGGAACATAGTTTTAATATAGCCTGATCAAGTAAGTTAACACATACAGAATGGCCCACATTTTGTATTTTTCATTTTTCAAGCCAAGCCAATCATACCATCATAACCAGCCTGATGTCCTTCTCCCATTGTCACTATCTCAGGACATTTAAAATTCTATAGAACTTGTTTCAGCCACATTTTTTGTTACCCCATTATTGTCATCGCAACAACATGATTAAGGGTCATGAGTCACGGGGTCATGTGTTGGGAACCTTTGCCTTGGCAGACTTGTGCTGACACTGCTTGCAGCAAACATGCTTATTTAACCCTTCATCAAAATTCAACATGCCTTCATCTCTTTACCACTCTGTCATAAATCAGGTTGAAAAAGCAAGATGAAATGTACAAGAGCAAAGGATGGCAGCTGAGTCTCACCTGAAGGTCTTGGGTAAGTGTAGGCTGTAAAAAGAATTATAATAATATTGATTAGCACTCAAACATGAACAACCCATCAATTGATCTATGCTCTGTGTAAGTATATGATTGGATTAAAAAAAAATATCTAATGACTGCAGACAAAGATCGAGGATTTTAAGAGAGACTCACGTTCTGAATACTGGATGATTCGACTGACATAGTCCCCAGTGCTGTAGGTGGTAATAGGGGCCAGCCGGACCTCGTAGGACAAAGGGATTTTCAGGTCTGATACTGTGTAGGACATCAGAACACCCTTTTCTGGTGCCTTACCCTTGAGGTCTATTTGTTTTGACAGCAGGTTTTGCTTGTTCTGCATTCATACATAGGCACACAAACACATACACACAAATAGAAAAGATGAAGACTTGTTAATGTGCTATGTGTACTTGGTCAAAAGTGTAAAAAACTATACATACAATGATTTCACTGAGTAGGAGAAAGGGTATAGGAGTCACATAAGGACGTGTCAGTAGTGTCAGGCATATTTCCCATTCCCCTTTCTTTCTTTTCATTTTGGGTTCATTCATCTCCGGTCATACCCCATCAGCTCTATCACTTCACTTTGATATCCTAAAATTTCGTCAATCAGAAGTCACTGGGAAAAAGCCAAAACTCATTTAACAACTCCAGCTCATCTCGCATCTGGAGGATTTTCATGCAATCCTAATCCTTACTAGTGTAACAGTCATAATACCCCAGCACTTTCATTTAAATACACAAACAACCTTCAGACACAGGGTTGAAGTTTGTCTTGGCAAAAAAAAAGAAAAAAAGAAAAAAGTAAAACATGGCAGCTCATTTAACAAAAAAATCATCAAATCACATCACTGTATGGTTTTATAAGTGTGCCTGTTTAAGTTTTTGTTTATGGAATGTGAAATTACATATAGGGATAAACTTACCTTTATGGGGTATATTCCCAACCAACATAGCTTAGGTATGTTTTCAGTCTACTTTTTTTTTTCAAAATAAAGTATACAAGCTGCCTTCCTAAAACTGATTCTCTCTAAGAGCTTTAAAGGCCAGAAGAGGCTACATTAGTCTCGGTATATCATTGGTCTCCCACATCAATTTTGATGTTTAAAAATACCTGTTGGTTAGTTTTAGTGCTCTGAGCAAGTTATGTGATTTCCACTTCTGTTTCCACAACAGGGACTCAATAAGTTTGTTTAATAGCAGCACTTTTCAACCATGTATGCTTTTAAATATAAATATAATCTCAAAAAAATACAACTTCTAATAACTTATTTGGCTGTGTATCATTAAAAGTCATATGAAATATTACAATGGTTAAGATATTGAGCTCAACCAATTGGTGTCTTCTCATTCTTTTAAAGTTAAGTCTTTTTTTCCATTAAATAGAGCTATTGCTGTGTTATTCCACCCACGGAGAGAAGGATCCATTAGCTGTGTATCTGCCTCTGATCCCAGCTACTTAAAGACCTGACAGTGAGCTCAATCTAATGCATTAGGTCAGCCACTCCACCATAACAGCTTAGTACACCCACAGCATGCCATTATCAGGTAACACATGCAGCACAGGGGTGTGTGTATACTGCGGGTGTTGTGTGTTTAAGTGTGCACATGGTTTTGTGTTTATGATAAATGTCTCCTGCACAGTTTCCTCAGATAGTCAGCAGCTGAAGTTTTGTGAACATCATACAATTACAGACACATTTTCTGCTATCCAGCATGAATTTGGATTTAGGATCTCTTAGATATGACATTTCATACTTCTTGAGTGACACTGCGATAAAAATATATATAGGTTTATATAGGTATATGTATAGAAAAAAATGCCCTTATGGGCACACTTGTTGTTCTAATTTAACATTAAATCACTGGTGGATTTAGTTACTTTTGCTATAATTGCTATAGTACTCTATGCTCTGACATCCCCCCTCAAGTTGAGGTGTGCAGTTTCCATTGGATGTCTACTCACTGACACAAATTCCAACTCTGCTAGACTGAGCTGACTCCTGCCTGGCCTGCCAAAAACTTTGTACAACTCCAATTACTGTACGAGACCCCAATGGCAGCCACAGCCCAAGTGTGTGCTCAGCAACATGCTTGGGATCAAGTCCATGCATCCTCACCAGACATTGTGCCATAATGGCAAACTTCTTTTCTCAGTGCCAATCTTGGTGTTTCCATTTCAGTTCTTCCAAAATGAAGTTTGCCCTTTTTGCCAGCCATTGCAGATCCCTTTTGCTGCTCCACCACTAGAGACCATACAAGCTAAATAATTGCTTACAGAAAAAACAAAAACAAAAAAACACCTCTTCCACTTAAATATTTTTTTGGTTTTAAAATAGTATAAGTTGTATCTAAAAAAAACTGAACTGTTAAAAAAAAACCATCCATAGTTTTCCCAGCTTTTCCCAAACATTCCTGTTGCAATGCAACTAACCAAAATACTTGAGTCCATCAGTGCATGGCTGATATGCAATGGACCTAATGATCCATTCACTAAAAACTTGAAGAGGGTAATTTTAAGCAAAAGCAATAATACAGCCTAATAAAGTTTTAAGCCAAAAATGGTCTACAGCTTCAATTTCTCCAAAAGTAACGAGTCTTGTCAAGTGTTATAGGTAGGGCATGATATGAATATTATTTGTCCATTCTTTTGGTGCTGTTGTTGCTTATTATTTATTGTAATCAGCTGCGACTACAACTGCAGATGAGTGATTTCCTCAGATATTTGCTCCGTGCTGGACCATTTACATTATTATATAATGCAGAAGAGTATGAATTGCACCCTTTTAGCACCAACTTATGCTCATATTGAGCCATAAAAACATTTAGACTCTGCTCACACATCGGATATGCATATTTATATGGAAATACAGCGGGAAAGAAAAGTTATGCTCATTTAAAATGTATAGAGTGTGTGTTAGCAGGAAGAGATGAGTGAATATCTGTCTGAGTTTTGGAAATATATTATCCTTTATTAATGAATGGGCAGTGTGTATGTGTGTGTACACACACATGCAGTGCGATGGAGATAAATGATACTGAAAAACTATGAGGGGACTTTAACACACATGCACATACACTCTTTGGAACTAGGACCACTGGATCAATGAGGTGCTGAAGTGTGACTTAGAGGAACCAGCTGCTCCTACCACAGGTTGAAGTCTGTTTCACCCTGCCTCTGTCTTTCTCTGCTTTCCTCAGCAGGACATATTGTCAGTGTCTCTACGCGTATTTGTGTGAGTCTATGTGACAGGCAAGGGGAAAGGGGTAAGAGTACAAAAAAATAGTACAAAGGGAACAACAGAATGAGACAGGAGTGTGACTGACATATTGCCTGCTGTACAGACACTTTCACCCAAACAGCATTTTCATCTGTATTGCCATTGGACTTTTAATAAAGACACAACAAGACAAATAATGTGTAAAAGAGGGCAAGCGCAGGAGAACATGTACTATGAAATAGTACCATGGATACAGACTGATCTGTAAATGACAGAAATGTGGACTGACAGCATAAGGCGAGGCAGCCTTGTGCTTAGGTTAATTTTTCTATTATCGTCTGTTAATGGTTCTCTTTTATGACTGATCCAGCAATTTACTGATACTTGATGCATTTCTTTGCACTCTGTCTATTGAAAAGGTATGCTTACAAAGGCCTATGTGGTCTATCTGTGTGCAAACATGTGTGTGTATCTGCCTTGTTGGGCTAGTTATGTACATAAATTATTCCTATATTTGATTTAATGTACAACTCTAATTCATCATGAATATTTTTCATCTCTCATATATATGGTAATGTGGACTGTGTGTTTGCACAGAGACACTTTGTGTGACTGTGTGTGGCTAAATCTTAGAGTGCAAGAACCTGCATAGTTATTATGTGAAGGCAGGTCAGCTACTAGCTGAACAACTTCAGTCATATAACACACACAACTTGGGTTTAGACTGGTCAACATAGAAAAGAGGTGAAGGATATTCAGACTTGACAGGAAAGGTTTTTTTGAATAAAAATGGATAAAAAAAAATACAAAGAAATGGAAAGAATACAAATATAAATTATATACTATTTTTGGCAATAGCTAAATGTGAGTAAGTCACTTTGTCACCAGAATCACACACTGAATTCAGGATTTTTACACTTTCTTTGGTTTCTTTTAGGCTTTAGCTTCTTTTTTGTGTGTTGTTTGGTTTGATCTTGATGTTTTCTTAGGCTTAAGCAACATACACACTGAAAGAAATTCACAGTGACATGGAGACTGGTGCTCATAGAGAGTGAATGACACGCAAATTTTAGCAACTATGGGCGAAATAACCATGGGGGCCACTTTTCTGAACTTCCAGGCAAACAGCTAAAGTGAATACCAATGACAGAGTGATAACACTGACTGACATTTGACCTGAAAATAAATACATTTGGGAGTCTTTTAAGTAACTAGAACCGTGACCAGCGGTCAGCTTCAAAGTGATGCGTGATGAGCAAATAGCTTCCAGTGTATATGCATGTTTAGGCACCAAAACCAGTTAATCTGGTTCAGGCAATAAAACAAGCTGGCTAGTGTGAGAGAGAGACTATTCGCTCTTTAAGTCTGATGTCATTAGCTGTTTCCAGGTCCAATCTTAAAGCCGACACAGCAGTCGCAACCTACAGCAGCAGAAGACCACCTTAGTGCAGCCTTGGCTTAGTGTCAGCCAAGACTGAGACTACAATTTGCAAAAGCCTAACAAAATGGGATAATAGAAGATTGGAAAAGTCTTGCTTGGTCTCGATTTCTGCTGAAACATTTGGATGGTTACAGTTGCTCCAAGGCAATAAAGACAGCAACAGACTGAACTAAATTAAATAACAGAATATATTACAAAGTTAGAAATTATAAGAAATAGTTGTAATATATACAAATAGCTCTGATATAAACATCCAGAATATTACAGAGATTAAATACATATGATTGACATTTTACTCTAAATTATAGACTGTAAAACTTTGTAATTTGTTATTTTCACTGTGCAAAAAGGTGTAAGTATTGCACTGTGCACTGTGCATTAGATGGAGGAGTTGTACAGGGAGATATCCACAGGCAGTGTCGTTCAGTGGTGCATTTGGGTAATCTAAGTCTTTCACTGAACGTGCTTCTGTGACTGGCTACCTCATCAGGGGGTGGGTGGGAGGTATTGCCCAGCATTGTCCTTATCTTGGACAAGATCCGCCTCTCCAACACCACCTTAAAGGAGTCCAGCTCCATTCCCACAACTTTACTGGCCTTGCAGATCAGTTTATTGAGTCTGTTGCCATATGTGACCCTCAACATGAAGTGCATAGAATCAGAGATTGGACCAAAACCTCAGAGGAATGTTTCCAGCACCCTATTGAATCTTTGCCCTAAATAATTAAGGGAGTTCTGAAGCAAGGTGTACCTAATAATGTGTCCAGTGAGTGTATGTAAGAAAATAAAGGACAGCAGTAAAAAAGTAGTTTCTGATTGGCCAGAGTTAATAAGGATATTCAAAAACCTTCACCAAGGCCATGTTATTGCATACGAGGTTAATGGAAAGATGCGGTTAGAGTCCGTCAGAAAAAAGACCAGAGTTTAATAAATTTGATTTACAATCCTACAGAAAAAAAATCATAAAATGAAGAGAGAGCAAAGTGAAATAACAGAGTTCAATCAGCTAGCTTCAGTGTAAGCACACAGTGACATATTTCAGCACACAAGCAGTGAGAGAATCCAGTGTCAGCTAGTCATCGTTTGTACAGTTGGTCGAGGGCTGTTTTGAGTGGATCAAAGGAGACTTCACCAACTTCTCGACTACTCAATCAATTGGAAACACCCGCGTTTCCATAGCTGTGGCAGCTGCAGACAACCACTGCAGAGTGTAGACCTCTCTATGTAATGCTCTCTCTGTGCTCTTCTTTCTTTTCTTTGCTTTCCCCTTACTCCAACAGGTCACTACAGATGGTGCACGTCCTGAACCTAGTGCTGCCTTTCTTCATGTAATCATTTATTTTTTGTTCTTCGCAGTAGTCAAGTGTTTGTTCAAAGGTAAATTTTTAATCAATGGGGTTTTTATCTGTAATATACAATACCAGGAACTTTATTTTGCAATACATAATAAAGTGTCTTGAGCTGCCAATTGTCGCTAAATTGTTGATTGTTGAAATGAATTAAACTAAATTGAAAACTTCAACAAAGCTGCATGCAAATATATGCAAAAGACTAATTCACTTTCTTTTACAGTTAAAGACATGTTTACTGAGCAGCTTTCTGTATGTCCATTTCAAGTTTGATGACCACCATGTTAAACCTTTCTTGTTCTTCAGTTGTTTACGTGTATTTCTAGATTTTGCAAATCTGTAACTAATTCTACAAATTTGACCCTCTTAGGTTGAATCATATTTATTTACATAACACATAAATGCACATGCATCACAGAAGAATTCTGATGACATAAACCCTGAGCTTTCTATGTGTGTGAGACTAAATAATATCAAAGCCATGAGAAACAAAAGTAAATCAGCCGCTCTTGCTGTAAAAAGGTAAAATTATCACATATTAATTTATTATCTCTCGAGGAAAAGTGGAGTGAGGACAGGTTTAAAAAAAAGGCCCTGTCAACACTGTTAATTCAAACACAGGGAAACCCCCTGCAGGGAGAATGAAACTAAATTAAGACGTGTAAGCAAGGAATTCATAGCCTGCCAATGAGTCATGGTGTAAAGCACATAAACTGCCATGCGAACACACACACACACACACACACACACACACACACGGACATTTCTTGTTCAAACGAGTAAATATATTAATGCCAGTTATACAATATGAAATACATTCATATTCTTCAGGCATAAAACAGAATAAATCTGCATTAACTCTCATTTAAAACATACCCATTCGCACATAATCAAAAATCAAGCTGCAGCAAAAAGTATAAAAGTTATAGTCATGTACTCAGATCTGCGATGAAGAGCACTGTTCTACACGAACCGAGTCCTCTTGTATTCCCCTCTATACCTGCTTGTTTCTCATGAGACCCCCATATCATTTTGTAGGTGCTAAAAAGATAGAGTGCCAAGGCGTTAAAAGGATGAGCTGGAGAAAATGTTTCAGAAATAGATGGGTTGTGAAATTGAGATGGTATTACATTTGAATTTTCTCGTACTCTATTTAATAGTTGAGAGGGCCAGTGAGATTTGATGTTTTTCTTTAATTTGCATCGTATTTCTCTCCATTCGCACCCTTCCGTTCACTTTCTTGCTCACAACCTCCATGCCTTCCTTATTTTTCTGTCTCTTTTCACTCTCTAATGAACACATAAAAAAAACATTCAGGTAAAAACCTTGAAATTAAATTAAAGCTTAACAACATTTAAGAAGTCCTAAACTGCCACTTAATGCAACTCATTATTTTAACACTGTCGGCATAAGAACTTGCAGCCACCATTTATCAGCGCTATTCCGCTTTCCATGGTTCACCCGACATCAAATGCCATTAGGTTTACAGTTTACGGAGATGGGGAGAGAGAGAGAGAGAGAGAGAGGGAGAGAGAGGCCGAGAGGGGTGGAAGGATTGAATGCAAAAGTGTGACCAAGGCACAAAGGGAGAAAGAAATGGGATGGACAGTAGGTAAGAGACTAAAGTGAAATAAGGATACATAGCAGAAAAGGCGAGGACAGCCAGGAGAGGTTGATGGAACAAAGGAGGAAGAGTGAGTTTTCAGAGAGCTTAGGCATGCAATCTAATGTGCATCTTAGGAAGACTAGTGCTCATTTTCTGTCTCCCAGAAGAGCCTTACTTAATAAGGTAAGCAGCCAAGTCTTGAAGCAGGAGGGGAATTAACTATTCATCCACACAAAAGCAAGCTGGCAGTCCTCGCATTCCCTCTGTTTAAGTGTCTCTCTCTCACACACATGCATGCACACCATACCCAACCCCAGCCAGTTGTGTATAATTCACCACTACCTTCATGTCTTCTGACAAAGGCCAGTAATATACGAGTAGATGCTTGAAACATAACAAGAACATGGCCTCAGGGTGCTCTACTATTGTGGACAGAGGTTCCTAATTTTAGATCATAGTCCTATTAGGGGCTTCGAAAGTACTGGAGTTCATCTAGGGTCAGTCATAAAGCCTACGAGTTTATGTAAACGTACATAAATGCGGTGTATCAGATCATGGTGAAAACATCACCTTGTTTTGGCTCAAAATTGAGTTGAAAGAAGTTAAGGTTTTAAAAGCTTCTTCAGCACATGCTTAATCTAATTTGTGACTGCAAGACTAATTTAACAACCTTCACGGGGTTCCAGAAATGTAGTGGCATCAATAGAAAGTCAATCCTTTGGGGGCAAGCTAAAACATGAAAATGGATTTAAAAAATGCTAACTGTCTCTCGACTCATGTGGATAAAAGATGGCATTCCTTCCATTGTGGAATTGGTAATAAACACATTAGTACTAGTCTGGCACTCAGAGCCAGACAGCAAATTAAATATATGTGGCAAATCTGAAATAAAAAGTCCAGAAGGCTGATAAATCCTGCCTAGGAATTGCCTCAGAGTGATCTGTCACTGCAAGGAAACACAAATGTGTTTAATACAAAACTTTTTTTAATAAAAAAAACATACGTACAATACAATCCTATTATCCTTAAAAAGTTTGCATGAGTGAAAGGAAATGAGTGGCTTCGACTGTCTACACATGTCTGACACTTTGACACTTCCCAAGCTCATAAAGCCCCATGTTTACTTAGAATGTAAACTTTACTGCTTACAGTCCTGTGTGTATGCTTTTTATCTATACAAGCTGTCAGCTTTCAAGGTGATTTTTACAAAGGCAGGTGACCAAAGTTTGCCTTGGATAAAGTTAGACCAACCAAATCAGTCTCATGAGTGCTTGATAAACAAAGTCAGTGAGTTACTGTTTGTCAATCCACTGCACTTGCCTCTTATCAAGATCTCAGGAATGATATTATAAGATGCTACACACAGGACATGTGTGTAAAGAGGCATGCAAATAGGCATACAGTACATATATACATATATATATATATATATAAATAGAGACTAAATATGGGAGAACTTTACCTTTCGAACATTAATCCAGTATCCAATGATGCGATCTGTGGCATCGGGATCTTTTTGTGTCCACTGCAAATTGTAGGAATAGTTGTTTCCTTTCAGAATCCGGACAGGGTTGGGTGTATCAAAGTAAAACTCAGCATTGTATGGTTGTGCTGTATGACAGAGAGCGATGTAGAACAAGAGGGCAACAATGTTTTATAAAAATTTACTGAATGACACAGAAGGAAAAATAAATCTTTATATGGAGGTAAGGGTGCATGAGTACGGGAATATAAAACTGATAACAAGAGGATTACGACTTTTTTTCCATTAATGGCACACTCACCAGAGACATTAAATGTGCATGCTGATGTTCCCACAGTATTGCTCACTCGGCACTCGTAAGAGCCATTGTTGGTGGGTTCCAGTTTGAACTTCAGCTCCGGTGTCTCCTTCAGGTCTGGCATTGGCATACGGATGAAGTCACCATTACGGAACCAGCGGATGTCTGTCAGGCGAGGAGGGTTTGATCGTAGGACTGTACATCTCAGGGTTACCATTTGATAGTTCCTGGAACGGACATCTTGAAAGACTGGGTCCAGAATGGGAGGGTCTGCAGAAAAATAAACGCTTGTGTTTTAATAATAGAATGAATATTATACTCTGTTTTTATGCAAGTGCAGCAGTAGCATTTTTTAAACAGCCTTGCCACTGTTATTGCAAGTCTAATACTCATTATTAGGTTTTTGCATGAGTACATCTTTATTGTAGAGCTGAATCCTTATTTTATACTCTCTTACTTATATTCAGTAACTGTGCAATAACTTAATTTGTGATTATGAATGCAGATAAACATTTGAAAATTAGTTTGGTCTAGCTGGTTTCCAATGTTAAAAATTGTTTTCATCATAAGGGAATGAAGATAAACTGAAGCAGACATTTCCAAAAAAACACATTTTAATCTCAGAAACTCGTCTTCGACATGCAGTACCAAACAGACTGCAAAGACAGTCTCATCCATGTCTCACTTCTTTATGTTCTTTGCAAAGTGGATTTCCTCAAACCATTATAAAAAATGTGTTGTTACAAATCATCCAACACAAAACAACTGTTATTGCCACAAGGGATGAGGCGTTTCAAGCCACACTCTCATCCCTGCTTCTAACCTATCCTAACCAGTTGTAATTAACCTGTCAACAGTGATGTGTGCCTTTGTGGTTAATGATTGACTAGCCACTGCTGCCCTGGGGTCAGCCAAGACACAACACAGCCAAATTACTCTGCCACAAATCACCAGCCAGCTAGTTCACCCCTGGCTAATCATGTAGATAATAGACAAGATGCTAATGGTGGTACTGCAGTACTAACGTTGATGAGATCTGGTGTTAAGGCCCCAGAGGTGATACAGCATGACTAGCGCCCCTTATGAATCAAGTTTATCAGACACAGATGTGTAATTATAGTCTAATCTATGTTATGCCTGTAATTTAGACAGACAGAATGAGCTGCAGTATGGAGGGGAGAAAAAGACGGTAAGATAATGTAAAGCAAGGAGCAGGGAGGGAAAGAGAAACAGAGATCCTGTTATTGTGTTTTATACAATATCAAAATCTCTGGTTGGCTGATAATGGAGGTGTTGATATGATTAAACAGAAACCTAAACCTGCCTCTACAGTATAGCTATATATAGAGATTAAAAATAATGGTTAAAAACTCTCTTCTTTTTCTGTCTTATACAGTCAATGTTAATAATGTTAATAATTAAATTAATATTATATATTTCTATTACAAATTGATTACCCTGAGTTGCACTCAATTGAAAGAAAGGTGCTAGACAATTAATGTTTTATTGACACACAGATGTTGCACCTTTTTAAAATTTGAAAGACTAATGTCATTTAAGTTTAAGGATTCAGCAGCGTCTGCATTTTAGACATCAGAAACCAGAATAGATAAGCTGAGAGCTATAACCTGCCTGAACACATTATCCATTTAATACATATTCTTGAAAGCTAAAGAACTGAAGAAAATACATTTAAATTCACTATGACTAAAACTTTCAATAATATGTTTTTTTTTCTTGTTGCTGTTGTTTATTTTGCTACGGACGGGTATACACAGCCAAACCAAATTCTTGTTTGAAATCAGTTTACCATTCTATGCCAGCACTCCAGTCAAAGAAATGTGAGTAAGCACCTGAATGCTAAAAAGACTGCAAACCACCAAAGCATTTAACGTCTCAGCCACTAGGTTGTCTTTTGGCTTATAGTCAAGATTCCCAGCATGTATCCAAAGTTCTTCCCACAAATGCTAACTTAGTGTTGTGTACTCAGTTACAATTACTGCCTCTCTGATCTCTCAAAACTAATGTTTAGCTACTCCCTACACCCACAGCTATGTGATGATGTGCGACGCTGAGGGATGTGTAAGTGGTCAAAGGTCATACTGTAATCCCAGTGGATTGATTAGTGTATGGTCACACACCCTGCTCCTACTTACAGAAGCACATATGCATACTGATTACTGACTTTGGAAATGGATAGGAAGGATAAAGAAAAAAAGGCAAAACGTGGAGGAATGGCAACAGAAGCAAGGAGGAAAACAGAGGTGAGTTATAAGTTGGTATGTAATCAATTTAGAAATCGTTAAGCTAGCACAGTTCCCTTTCTCATCTAATATATTCATTTCAACAACTGCTCAAGTAGATTCCACTTTTTGTGGTTACTTTACTTTCTAATTAAACTTCTTCCCCCCCAAATTCTCCAGAGCATTGTTTTTGCATTTATTTGCTTCTCAGGACTCATAGCACACTGTTGCAGTGTTTCATAGTCAAAAGACTATAATCCATGTAAACACGCCATCGCTATCCATCTTATTGAATGCGAAATGAATTCCATCCGGGAATGCAACACTGACCAAGCCAAACATTTACAGTGCACAAAGAGAAAATCAATTTACATGAGACTGAGAGAGGAAGGTAGCATGCATGAGGGGTAAGGAGGGATGAGAGAAGAAAGAATCGCTCTTAAAGAAGAAGACAAAGAGGAAGACAAATGATAGGGAAAGTGCAGTGTGAAAGTGAGAGAAGTCAGTGATTGAGTATGGGAGGTGGGGAGTGAATGAGAGAATGCAGGATGCAGAAAGAGAATGACAAGACAGAGAGAGGTCTTCTCTCATGGCCAGCAGTTAGCTGATTGATGATGATGAGAATGGCAATGAGGAAGAACAGCCACCTCTCCAGGAGGGAAAAAAGGAACACTGGGCAAGTATAGAAGTGATACAAGGCAAAAGTGGGAGTGGGAGAGGCAAGAGTGGAAACAGTGGCGAGCATCTGCCTATCCACTTAATTACATCAGCCTTAAAAAATGATGCTATGCTTCCCTCACATCAATCAACAGTGGTAAACAGAATAAAGCAAAGAAACGTGATAAAATAAACAAATTAAGTCAGGGGACAAAGGGGCAGCTGAATAAAAGTGGGAAATTTATTTTCCACAGTTTGATTGGCTGCACTGAAATATGTTCTTTTTTCTCTATTTGCCAACCAGTCCCTCACTTTGTTAGCACCTTCTCACCCTCTCTTCCCCCTTCCCCCATCACTATCCATGCTTTCCTGTTTCAAGCTCTCTCTTAACCCCGTTATGCTCACTCCTATTCCTGCTCATGTAGCTGTCTCGTTGCTCCGTTTCTTTCGCTGTCCATAGTGCGGTGGCCACCTGGTCCATTAATCAGAGTTGGCCAGTGCAGACAGCAGAGCTCACAGAGTGTTGCCCTTGCACCCTGCCTGCATTAGTAAGCCCTGTAAATCCGCCTTGCAGAGAAGAGGGGAGGAGAGGAGAGGGCTCTAATTTGGGCTGTATCTATCAGGTAGGTCAGTAAATAGGTGGGAAATTGGTTCTTTACTTCCTGATAAATGTACCGTTTTTAGTAGAGATAAAGAAAAGAAAAAGCCTTTGACTTTTTTGACAGAATCAACGGTGAGGTTTTTTTTTAAATGTATGTATTGTATTGTTGAAGCCATGGAAATAAACAATTTACTTTCAGTGTTACAATGTTTCAATGTTCCTTGACAACAACAAAATACAGATACAATTTATCAATGACTGTTTACCTCAAAACTGACTTCACAGATTGACTACCATCCAAAAAATATATCTATGTACCAACTTAAAACAACTGTCTTAGTCAACTGGTTAAAAATATACTCAGTTTCTTTAGTATATACCTAATATACCTATATTTATATAGACGCTATATATACTCTATCTACAATTCCACAGTGTCTAACTCTTACAACATTAACATAAATGAGAAATAAACGTTATGTTTTGATTCAAGTAGTTGAAGGAAGAAGAGATATTCTTTTAAAGGGCTGAAAGTTTTGCAAAAGGCTTGCTCAGTTTTACACATATGCAGGCTGATGTGTAGTACTCACACATTCCATGACTTAGCACTGATAAAGGCTGTCAAAGTTCCAGGATGGTACAAGTAAGTAAAAGAAGATAACCTCAAGGGAAGGAAAAAGGTATCAAAATGATGCGTTACGTTACTAAGACACATCCTCTCCTCTCTCAAAGTAGATCCTCTGGGAGTTTTATAATGACAGACCTCAGTGGAATGTTCACAAAGGGAAAGCAGTAGGTTTAGTGAAAGCTGCCTCTGAGCAATAGAGGTATGTCCTCATTTGCTTTCAGTTCCACCTTTTACAATTTCTTATCTGCTGATGGGGTCCATAGTTGTTAGTGAAGTATAACTGTTATGACTTCACTGAGGGTGAGAGAAAGAAAAGTGATTATTTAAATTTAATAGAAAAGTAAAATAACAGTTTTTAAAAACCAGGATATGTTCTTTAATTTACAGAAACGGGTCTCTGTTGGAAAGTTGTCAAAATGATTTTTTCTCTACGTGTTTCCACTCGCTGCCCATTACTAAGCATGTTTTTCCCCTCTTTAGTCGCTACATGCTCCCTTATAAGGGATCATAATTATTTGATCCTCTGCTAAAATTTTGAGTTTGCCCACTTACAAAGAAATAAAAAGTCATTCAATTTTGCCGTATGTTCATTTTAATGGACAGAGAGAGAATATTAACCTAAAGTCCAGAAACTCCAGAATTCTTCATCATGTGCAGAACGTGCACCTGTCCAGTTAATTCATTTCTTCCATTCCATCCTCTCCACCACAATGGACAAGACCAAAAAGCTGTCAAAGAACAAGATTGTAGACCCTGACAAAGCTGGAATGAGCTACAAAAACATCAGCAAGAACCTTGGTGAGAAGATGACAACTACTGGTGTGATTATTCAGAAACCCAAGAAATCTAAATATAGAAGGAGCTTGTCAATGATCCAAAGGATTTAAATCTTGTAGTAGCGCCCTGCTCAAGTTTGCTAGTGAACATCTAACTAATCAGAGAAGGCCACAGATGAAAACAAAATCAAGCTCTTTAACATCAAATTGACTCATTGGTGGTAGGAAACCAAATGCTGAGGATGACACAAATAAGACCATCCCCACAGTCAAGCATAGAATAATATTCTGTCTCTTTCCACTAAATTCAACCTTCTAATAAAAGTGAAAGACTGTTCAATTCTTTGTAAGTAAGCAAATTTACAAATTTAGAAATGGATCAGGTAATTATTTCCTTGATTGTAACTGAAAACTTTGATCGATTGATTGCAATAAAGTTAAACAGCCAGTTGGCTTCCTAGCTTCTGTGATGCATTCAGAATCATTACAGTTTTTGCTGGTGTTATCATGTATTATTGTGCATTTTCCTAATAGTATACAAGCTGCACCCAAAACAGTATTTGAAAAGAGTTTACACTAACCTAGACTTACTGACACCAGGATATGTTCTCAATTTGAGAGACATGTATTCAGCTTAAGCCAAAGGATTTTGGATGTTGAACTGAAAGTACGCTGATCCATACTTACACTGCACATTGAGTTGAACCTGTGCCTCTCTGCGTTTAATGTTAAGCCCATTGTATGGAGCAGTCTGGCACCTGTATGCCCCCATCATGTCCCGGCTAACGTTTTTTAGCCTCAAGCGACCATCAGGCGTCTCCACTGTGGGCTTCCCCGAGGGCATTAGCAAGTCCTTTTCTGTCCGTGACCACAGTATAGGAGGACGTGGTTTGCCATCTACGACTAAGCACACCAGTTCGGCATTACCTCCCTCTCGCACACTAACAACCTGACCTCCGGGTGGAACAGACAGCACTGGAGGAGAGACTGGGGGAAAGCAAAGAAAAAAAATGCAAGTAAGACAAAGTGTAAATTTATATTTTCTTATTTCCATATAATCTGAGCATATAATAATATTTGTTTAGAAATGGTTATAACAGTACAATATATATATATATATACACACATATATTAAGAATAACAGTTCCTTAAACCGTTGGCTATTGTTAGAGTTTCCATTTTAAAATATCCTCCAATTTAGTCAGTAACATTAGAAAAGTGCACAAATACATAACCTTGGGCTCTAAGATAAAATAAAGTAGCCTTGTCCTTGTTGCCAAGCTAACGAGAAACTGGCACTTTTTTTCTGGATCAAAAATAAATTTCAGATTAATTAACGGAATTAACAAGAAGTCAGAGGGCAAACATGATTTAAAATATCAGATAGTGCTAATGGATAAACTGGCAAAAACTAGGGAAACAGAGACAGATGGACAATAAAATTGTATGACAGACACTGACATTTAAAGAGCTGGTTTTATTAGACAATCGCACAGTTTTAATGACATGTGGGGACATTAAAAATATTATTACTAGGATTAAGTATATATTATGGTTTAAAACACACAAGAAAGAATACATGAACACAGAACTGAACCATCAAAGCAACAAGCAGTGCAAGGCAGAGGTAGAGAGGGAAGAAATGGGATAAAAACTGTCTGAATGAAGACGCTAACTTTCAGTTGCTCCATTATTCACAAGGGGTTGCAGCACAGCGGGTAGCTCTGCATATTTAATTTGTGAAATTTATTGAAAAAAAAAATTGAGATGCCATTCATGGTGCAACCACAAATGGATTTCCTGGAATCAAACTTAGGATCCTTCAGTTGTTAGGTGAATGGGTAAACCACTAAGCTTATGTTTTAACACTGCACGACACTTGCATGATGTAAAAACACAGATTGCTAGAATATTTAATCACTGGCATGAGATAGTGTTAAGATTCATATAATTCATGAAAAATTACAACCTTTTGGATTTAGGAAAAACTTTTTTTTTTTTTACATACTAAATGTACTGCTTAGGTTAAGCAGCATTGTGTACCTGAACATTTGTTCAATTAGTTTATCAGTCAACTCAAACATGTCTGTTTTATAAGTTTGTTTATTCCACAAACAGCAACTGCCTAACCTCTATTAACCAGTTGCCACCATACATATTTATTAATGACGATCAAGAGCTTAATTAAATGCATGGGCGATTTACAGCTAACTGTAGCCCATACTCGTAGCCTTAACAGAGAAATATGTTTTGAGCCATCATTATATGTATCTTGGTTTGTTTATTTTTGGGATTGTGTTAGCTCTGTAGCTGACAATCAAAAAAAAAGAAGAAACCAAACATACAATTTCCCTCAGTCTGACAGAGACAAGGAACAACAAGGAAAAAGGGAAACTTACCGCTGTTTTGAGAAATGTTGACATCAACACGAAGCTCTCGCACTGTGCTACCTGAAAAGCTAGCCATGCAGCTGTAGGTGGCCAGGTCTCTGAATTTCATGTCCACAATCTCCAGACTGCTGGTGCCAGGTGCCATGTCTGGGTCACTGCGCAGTAAAATCAAACTATCTGAGTTGAAGACTGGTGCACCGTTCTTGTACCAGGTATAGTTGACCTTGTCCTGGGGGGTGGCATCAACATGGCACGAGAGCTTGAGGTCACGACCCATTTGAATGGTTTCACTGTCCTTGTTAGAGTCTGGTGTAATTTGGAAGGTGAGGTTGCTCATTGCTTTTTGTGGTGGTAGAGAGGGAAAAAAGAAGAGAGAAGAAAATTTAAATATTTGTTACAATATAAGGCATTTAGTACAAAATGTACTAAAAAATACAATATTAAAATAATAATACAAAAAAAATAATAAAGGGGATAAGCATTACTTGGCATCACTGGCAAGGTCTGTCTTTTTTTCCACTACTACAGTTGCTGAATGCTCTTATTTATCTTTAAATTTTCACTTGGTCTTTACTTAATTTAGAGTTTCTCTGTAGCTAAACTATATATATAGTCCCTAGGAAAACAAAAAAAGTACAACCCAAGGAAATACATTAATTTTTAGCACATTTAATCAAGGAAACACTGTAGAGAGAGTGCCCAGAGATACAGTGGGCATACCTCCACATAACCAGATGAAAAAATTAGCTCATGGAATCATTTGTTCAACGAAATCATTAAGAGATGTAAAAAGTAATCACATTTATGTAGTGCTTTTCTAATCTTACAACCAAAGCTTTGGACTATAAGGCACTTTAACCATACATTCATAACTAAATTTTATACACTTTAAGCACCTTATCTGCCTCACATCTGTGGGTCAATTTCAAATTACCAGCTGACCTAACATGTCTGTCTTTGCAATTCTGTGTACTGTCAGGAGAAGACCCTCATACCAACTGTAAATCATGAGAGTGGGAAACTTGGTTTGGGGTTGCTTTGCTGCCTCATGAACTTTGCATCTTACAGTCATTAATTCACTAATAAATTCTGCCTCATATTAAGCTGAAATTAACCTGGAAGTTGAAGTTGATCAAAGCAGAGTTATAATTAATGTAAAAGCCTTAATCTTAGTCTCGCACACCCTGACCGGAGAACAGCAAATACCAGTTTCATTTATTGTTCTTTTTCAACTGAGAGTTTTGTTTTGATATATAAAACTCTCTTTAGATAGCAAATGCTTCTTGACATGTATGTGAACATTTTTTGCATCCCCTTTATTAATTGACACACTTTACAAAGGAACCAAGTATTTGATTGTTCAGATTTGCCAAAAGTCAGTAATTTCATAGGAAAGGCAAATTATTTGAATGATTGTATTCCATTCCAGTACAGAATAGTAAAGTGTACAAATTAAAATTAAGAAAACAAACAGAAAATTTAGAAGAAAAACACATTTATGAGATCAAAAAGAAGGAACTGATACTACACAATAAAAAGAAACTAAACGGAAGAATGCAGGAGAAGAAGAATGGTTAATACCCCCACCACCATCACCACTAACAAAATTAAAAAAGAAAAAAATGAAGGGGTCGCCTTGTACCAAAGGAAAGAGGAAATTAGAGAAGAAAGAAAGCGAGTGAGAGAGGAAGAATCAAATTGTGAAGGAAGCCAAGACAAAAGGAGCCAAATACAGAATAAAATAACAGGGGGGTAAGAAGGAGGGGGGAAACAAAATCAAGGACAAAGAGTAACTCTCACACTGTCACATTTAATTTTCAGTTTCAAAGGCTCCGTTTCCCCAACAGATTTCCATGTTGAATACAAAATAGCTCTCTGTTTCCCCACGAAGGGGAGAGACAGGCGGTAAGGAGGAGAGGAGAGCTTGATTCAAACTCTTTTGAGCTTGTTAACAAGATACTTGGGTGGAGCCATGGATATGAAGCAGTGACCATATGGCTAACATGAACTTGCAACTTTACCTGATTAATGTGAGTGCGTGTGTGCGTGTATACTCCTTAAATATACGGATGCACTTGTCTACCTACCTGCCTGCAGACCTTTTCCTTTATGAACTCACTGACTGTGAATGTGTGTCTCTTTCAGCATCTTGCCACCTGCGCTGGTGTGACAGTGTGTTCAGGCCCATTAAGCTAACAGGAGAAGCCCATCTAACATACGCTCTCCACAGTGCTAACTAACAGAAGAGACTGTTGCTAATTGCTTCCACTCCAGTCTAACTAATTGGAGTGAATAAAGATGATTAAAGGGGCTAAAAATAGCCAGAGGGGAGAGAGAATGGAAGTATTCTGTTTTAACAGCATGGAAATTAAAAAAAGAGCAATACTTAACCCGCCCATTCTGACAAGATTCACATCAGCTTCGTTAATGACGGATCAGCGGCTAGCTCCACACACTCGCACGCACGCGCAGACTCACAAATATCAACGAATGAAGCTAACGAGGACTATACAGACACTTTGCATAAAGCAATTATCAGTTGTACGAGACTTCTCAATGGGAAAAGGATCCTGACTGTGCCTTTGTCAACTATTTTAACTACCCCCTGGCTAGCCAAAGAATTAAATGCAACATGATTTTTAGTTGTAAAATCAGTGAAGTCTAAATTGTGCAAACACTTAACAATTCCTGCCTCCCATATGCAGTATTATCATATGGGAATGTCACATTGCTATATGTTTTTTTTTTAAGTAATAATAATAATAAATACATGAGGACTGGACAATATGTAAAAAACACCAAAAGGCTCACATCCAGACTAATTCTGAAAGTATATCCAGAATCTTTTAAATAGCCATTCAGATTGTAAAACAATCTTGATGCAATTATGCATCTGGAGCTAGTTTATACCAAGGTTGTAAAAAACACAAATCTAGATTTTTTTTTAAATTTTTTTTTTGCATAAGCATCACCCCTTTTCACAGGTGCAAATACAAACATTACTTACTTCTCACAATGAGGTTGACGTTCTTGCGTGCAGGGTTACCCACATTGTTGACTGCCGTGCAGTTGTAGAAGCCGGCATCTGCTGGTGTGACAGCTCTCAAAATCAGTGTTTCTCCTCGAACTTGAGCACTGAGGGGAAGAGGGCCAGGGTAACGTGACCATGTCACAGTGGGAGGAGGGAAACCTGCTGTGACCTCACAGGTTATGCGCACATCCTGGCCAGGATCCACCACCACTGTATCATTCACTGACAGCCGGATCATTGGTGGACCTGTGGGGTACAGACACATGGAAAGAAACAAACAGACAACCAAAATAGTTTAAATGGGAGCAATACATGTTTTTTCAGCAAAAAATTAAGTTGTGAATATTTCTATTATGACCATTTTTAAGGTATGACTTTACTGTCTTTATAAGTTTCTTCTGCCTGCAATTGTAATGCTGGTAATAGATAGTACGTATAAATATGTGCTTGTTTCAAGCTCACATTCGAGTTCAAGTTCACTTTATTTTGTCTTTTCAGCCATATTAAAATACACTGCAATGTAATTCTGTTTCACACAGCCCAAGTGATGGGAAAAAATTGCAAAATTTAAAAGCACTCAAAACAAGATGGAGCGGTACAATAAAAGAGACAGTGCAAGGTCATAAAGTGCAACCAATAGCTGAGTTACAGAATAATAAAATAGTGAAAGACATAAAAAGAATAGACAGATAGAAAAAAATACATGAAATGACATAAAACATTACCAACACCTGACTTAAAAATAGCAAGATAATCAACACATTAAAACATCACAGTTCCTGTATCTCAGTGTCTGTCTGCTATCTGGGTCTTAGCATGAGTCTTTGAATATATAGCTTTTCTCCGTACAAACTAATCAGTGTACCAAAGGTAATTCAGGTCCCTGTTCTGCTCTCATATCATCCCCTAGTCACTGCCTCCATTTCCTATGACTGACCTAACAGAAAAGTACAAGATGACCCGTAATGCTACTGCAAAAGAGGCTGAAAAATGCTGTTGGCACAGAAAGAAATCGATTGGACCCCAGCATGTTCCCAAAAAAAAAAAAAAGTGGCAGAGGCGTGAGGATAGGGACACATACAACACAACGGGGAAAAACTAAGTGGAAAGACAGAGTAAAAGCCGGGGCCAAAGTTGAAGAGGGGACAATATGAAAAATGTGATATTAACCACCTACAATGATGTTTTGAGATGTACATCCAAAGCGACAGTGAAAACCGTGTAATGCTATTTAGAATGCTGTCTGCACAAATATCAAATGGAAACATTAAGGCAGAGTTTAAATGGCATATCCTATAACACTTTTTCATTTATTTTGTTTCATATTTATTTGATATTTTCAAATCAGTTGCAATAAACATATATTTTTTAAATTCAGCTATTCAGGCGGCTGCAAGCAGGTCAGAGTTGGGAATTTAGAGTTATGTAAAACCAGTAAATGGATGTTTAGTTAAATTTTGTGTACATAACAATTTTGGCTTCCTGTGTTTAGTTTAAAAGGAGTCTCTGTCTTATTTGGAGCATCAAATATGGAGTCTTTTACAGTTCAAGATGATAAAAAACACGTTTCATTATATGTTTTAGTTCAGTGCAAACCAAAGCAGTCTAAGCAGCAGACTCAAATGGCTCTAGTAGGCTGCAACACTATTTGCAACATCATGTAATAGGTTTTTGCATATCTTGCCACAAGGTGTAGATGGGGTGACAGGAGGTTAACATTGAGAGAAATTAGCTTGTGACCAAAATGTCACCCATTTAAATCCTTCAAGTTGCTGCAGAAATCTTTTTGGTACACTAGAATAGAAAGGTTTTCACCTCCCTCATCAACTAGAGTAGAAACAGCCTGGGGCGAAGCAGTCAAACCACAGTTTCTTTACTGGAGCTGCTCAGTGGTCACAAGTCACTAATCTTTGGTTGTTACAGTCTCTGGCTGGAAATCATCTGTGTAACTCTCCCTTAAACTATCTGGCTAAGTGAATGCTTAAAAAGAGAAAAAAGGATTTAACTGTTTTTTCACATGCTGTATGTACTTAATAAAATTGAATGACATAATTTTTTTGCTTGAACTTGTAAAACATACAACAAGTTGATGACTTTTATATACTTTTTTACTATATGGACACATAAAATTAAAAGTAAACATTAATGTTTGCTCTTAATATATATTTTTGGCAATAATGAAATAGCACAGATGTTTTATTGAATCCACAATAATATGGGTTTGATTATAAGCAGCAATATGTGCAATCTGTCATCTGGGAAAAACACCACTAGCAATACTTCAAAAAGGTCCTTGAAAAACTGAAGGGGCTTTGACAATGTATCACTCTTCCACCACTTAAAAAAAGCAAAAAGAATAGTATTCATGTGTAGAAATCAAGCTGTCCTTTGTCAGACTTGGATTATGAACGTGGACATTTAAAAGAGGCATCTTTATCATCTTTAACCCATATTTTTCTAGTTTACTTTTCTCTGTATTTTGTCTCACATACCATTGTAATTGTGGGTCCTGATCAAGACAAAGCCATGACAGATTTTGTCGTATAGTGCGTATTCATATCATTTATGACAATCATTTATGATTTATGATTCGTTCATGTATTTTTGTGGGACTAAAAGAACTGTATAGTATGAAACATTAGCAAGAGTGTGAAAAAATATGTTCAAGCTATTCAATATAAATATATTTAATAATCTACCTATCTATCTATTGACTCATAATTAATTTAAGAATTATCCAGCCATAATTTTAAATGGGCTCTAGAGGACAAGGAGTAGAAGAATTTAGGCTTTTATCAACCTGAGACTGTTAATCCTCAGTAAGAGACCAAACCAATAGGGTACAGGAAGCAATTCATTCTAATAGACTTCATGCACTACATCCTCTCATCTAATCTCTCTCATTTTTTTATTTATTTATTTTTTTAGCATATTGCAATCGGCGTAATGAAAGTGGTGCAGAGCTTTAACAAGCAAGTTTACAGGTGCATGTTTCTACTAATACAAGAATGTGCACAGAGCTCTACACACAAACGCAAACATTCTTCCACTCTAATGGGTAACAAAAATGTGCAAGCAAACACACATACGTACACACACACTCACACACACACAGACACACACACGCACTAATGGGATATCTCTTTAGCTAACCTCACTAGTGATGGCTCCAAAGCTGACAAGAAATTTCACTGGTGTAACAGCTGCAATCAGCACATAAATAGCACTGTCTACTCCCATTGTATCAAATCACAGCACTAGGAAAGTAAACCCCTGTGGGCCTGCAAACCCTTCTAAGCATTGAACAAACCTCAATGCAAGCTTTCATGCTTGGTTATGTGGCTGTTTGTTTAATTAATTTACAGTGAAATAAAGTTTTTGTTGGAGATGCAATGTAGAAAAGCCCTACTGTATGCTGATCTAACTGATTTTATCATTAAGTCTGAGCTGTCTGCACATTTTTCCAGGTAGGGTTTGTACATAGTAGGTTAGGTTAATAGATAGAACATGCATAGTTAAAACACAAGTCAGGTATACCAGGGACTGGGTTTAAATAAAACATTGGGTCTATACGGTAGCTCTATAAGGCACATGTTAAGAGTTCCTTCCTGTTCTGTTGTAAAGTTACCCCTATGTCCCACAGTCTTTAAAGAGTTAAGTCATCAACCAGAATATATATAGGACTGAGCCCATCCAAAGACGACTGTTGGTGATTTATTCTGTCTGGGTGTAAAAATCACTTAAATCCATCAATCTATCAATCCATCCATTTTAACAGCTTTTTCAATTCAAGGGCCTGAGTCTATCCCAGGTTTAATGGGCCGAGAGCTGGGGGACACAATAGACAGGTTATCAGTCCATCACAGTGCCATTCAATCCAGTGATGGTATAACAATTATAGCATTTATCCATCTACATTGCAAAATTATTTCTGCGCAAGGTCTAGCCTATTCACTTTTTAATCTCAGTTCACAACATTTTCTGCAGACTGTTGATGGGATCTATCATTAATTTGCAAAACAAATAAACAAACTAATTAAATATTTAAGCCACAGAAAAAAAGCGGGTAAAAATGGAGAGAAAATCTGGGAAGACGAAAAAAAAAGTGAGAGTTAGGCAATGGGGAGGAACAGAGGATTTGAGAATTATAGCTTCAATTTCCTGGGGATGCGTGGGTGACGGTAACGGAGGGATCAGCCACTGCTCTTCCCAAAGTAATGGGATTTATGTGCAGCACAGTGGTTTACAACCAGGTAACAAATGCCTCTCTTTTCCATGCACACACTTCGACTTCCTCTCTTCCTTTAACTCTCTGTCAGTTTGTCATCTCCGTATCTTCAGTATTCTCTCTTTTCACGTCTTCACATCTCTGTCATACCTCGGCCTCAGCCTTCCATCCTGCATTTTTTTAAAAACCCTATGGTTTGCTTTCTTTCTCATCGTCATCCCGTGTAACCTGTTTGAGATTTAATTTGTCTCTAAGGTAAAGGCAGAGGGGTTATTGGGGGGAAATTGGCTGGAAATAAAAGCTTAAAGGTTTGGAGAGAGGTGTTAGCTGACAAGAGCTCTATGTTTGTGTATTGTACTCAGGCACAGCGCTTGTCACTATCGCCAAGTTAGTCAGAATCATGCCGGGATTGCAGGCTGGCCAATGGGTTTGAAGATCAAATAGCGATCGACACTTTTTTGCTGGTCATTGGTGGCAATATGAGTAAAAGTTTAGGGTGTGATTGTAAAATGAAGGGTTGGCAGCTATACAACAGAAAAAATATTCTGAAGCATAGAAAAGCTAGGCCATGGGATATGCTGTTTAATTAAATATAATATAAAGTTTATTCAGTTTCAGTTCAGTTCAACTCAGTTTTATTTCTATTGTATCAGATCACAACAATGGTCATCAAAGATGGACAATTAAAGACATCCATTTAAATAACATAATTTTAAACTATTTTAACCATTGCAAAATTACCATGAGCCTTGAGTGACGAAAAAGAAGACAATGAAAATTTAATATAAGTGGAAAATACAGAACATGAAAATTTAGAAATTCATTATTTATTCATTATTTAGTCTTTAGTTTCAAATTTCAAAAATTTAATCATAAGCCACAGACAAAATACAGCTGGATCCAATATAGAAATGCAAATATCCTAAAATATCCCAATTTTTGTGTTGCTCATGGGTGAAGAAGTGTGAAAAAGTGCAGACCGTATTCAAAATTCCTTGGATTTTTAAAGCTACATATTTTTTTAACTCTAAAGTTCGAATTCAGAGAGTACAGAACTAAAATTCTCAGACTCTTAAAGCCCCGACCAATGACTTCACAAAAAATGATCAAGGCAGCCTTGAGAGCAAATCGATTCTTGCCTGTGGTGTGGCTGTACATATCCCCACAGTGATCCCCTAACTAGAGTGGATTTGAGAGTGATGAAGAAATGTCAGAGAAATTTATGAACTGAATGGTGAAATGTTTTACGTTGGGGTACACCATGAAGCCCGGACATACCATTCAATAAATTTGTATGTTTCTATATAAATAATACAATAAGTAAATATAATGGATCCACAAGCATCAGTTTTAAAACAATATTTTGCTTTTTAAATTCTGTTTAAATATATGTCTGGTCTCTCTTTCTCTCTCTCTCTTTCACACAACCCTTTCCTGGCATGGATTATAGCCTTACATAAAACTGACTGCACAGGTGCAATAAAGTGTCCTACGAGAGGTTTTAGTGTAGTGAGGATTATTGCAGATTGCCCATTGATCTTCAACTTTTCAAGGGGGGATTCATTTGCAGTAGGATTAGCCTCCTATTGATAATAATAATATATATCATGCAATTGTACAACTGCCATATTATCTTGAAGGTATACTGTGGTATGTGTTATAATAATCAATAAAACACTAAATAAACTCGAAAGTACAAATTCAATTCTCCAAATTTTTGTGTATGTGTCCTTTTTCCTTCTTCTTCTTCTTTCACGCAACATACCTGACATTGTTGTTTTGGGGGGGTTGTTTGTTTTTTTGCCATAAAATGTGTTCCATTTATGTCAATGTAGCAGGAGGAAAAAATCTTCAAAAAAAATCTACATTGACACCAGGAGCTACATAATAAGTGGAGTTTCTAACTTAATCAAAGGCACACAGTAAGAACTTGTCAGAAGTCTGTGATCTATATTAACTGTAAATTATTTAACAAACCTGACAATTTGTGAAGGAAATTTCTACTTTTCAGTTTCTTCTTTTTTTCCCTTTGTGTATATAAGAAGAGTTTCAGTTTTTCCATTTCATTTCAATTCAGTGTTATTTGAATAGTGCCAAATCACAAGAACACACACACACATACTTGCAGGTGCCACTATTAGAGAATATTTTAGGTCAAATTAAAAATTTATTGTATGACAGAAGTTATTCACTTCGAATCAACTTGGTTAAACAAATTGGACTGCCTCTTTCTTTTTGTTTAATATAGACATAAAACAATGAGAAGATATGAAGAGAAAATTACTTTAAAACCTTTAAAATAGGGAGCAGGAGGTTATAAAGAGATTAGTTGATTTATGGGTTTTGACACAGATATTCTCTCATGCATATTTTCCCACTTTTTTAAACATGCAATGTATTACTAATACTTGAGTATTTTTCACTTATGGTGACAGTCCATCTAAGTTACTCAATGCCACACATCCGGTTCATGTTCCATTACCCCCTAAACCCTTGTACGCTACCACTTTAAATAACATGACAAGCTCCAGAGTATGCCCCCATGTTCTTCTTTATGAGAGGCAAGGGAAGAGGATTTGGTCTCTGATGACGGTTACTAGAGGGCAGAAGCCAGTACTAAAATCCCAGGGTAGGATTATAATATAAAAATCAATCAATCCCCTTGTCCCAGTGCGGTGAATCAGCAGTAATCGTGTGACCTAGTTGGATGTATCTAATCTAAGCGGTGAGTGGTACACAAGGACAAACAAGGGGCTCAGTGAGGAAAAGCAAAATATGCTCATTAAATGAATATTATAGAAGATAAAAAAGCAACTCGCTGTCTGCTTTTGTCTTTTACAATTTCTCTATTTCCATCTTTGTGTCCATCTGTTTATACCTCTCCCTCTCTTTGCCCCCTGTCTATTTCCCTGTTCTTTGTGTCTTTGTGTCATTTTCTTTGTTTCTGCATCTGTCACTTTATTTATTTCAGTTTTATACTTCTATTCATTTTTGGAGATCTACAGTCTACAGATGTAATTTTCTGAGAGAATGTTTACACCCGTAAAAGGAAATGTTTGTTTTCTTTTGAGATCAAGTCTAATTTTTAATTCTTATTTATTTTTGTTTAAAGTATTAAAATATGTGCTAAAAAATTTGAGACCTGAAATTTGCAAAAATCTGTTTTTCCATTACTACATGTTTTCATGGTGTGCCTTTAGGTAGTATTAGTGATTTAGATGATTTAGGAGTATCTTAAGTGTATTTATGTGAGTATTTCAAAATGGTGCCGAAGTCTAAGGTATATAAACTTGTTAATGCAGTTAATCTGGATTTGTTTTAGGAAATGCAGTTCTCTCTATTCTTTATTTCAACAGTTTATCTCATTAGATATCTGTGCTCATAGGGCAGGTTAGGAAGTGAAGAAAAGTGCACACTCAGACATAATCACACTTCATCCCTCTCCCCTTAACCACATTTCTTTCCTCTTTCTTTTGTAACCACAGACATGTGCACACAAAAAACACACACACACACACACACACACACACACACACACACACACACACACTAAGCGGTGTGTGCTTTCCATCAGTCTGTGAGGCTGTGAGGTCCAGACAGATTGGCTGCTTTGGCAAGCTTCTGAGCCCTGATGCCAGGGCCAGGCAGGCGTTTATTGCTGTGTTTGCTGTGTGTGTCTTTGTGTGTGTGTGTGTTGAGTGCGCTGTGGGAATACAATTGATCTTAGCCACAGGAGCCCAAGAGGGGAGGAGAAGAAGGCTGGGGCAATGGTAGTGAAGAACCCCTATCTCACACAGCGGGAGCATGAAGACCTGTTTGTTTTCCTTGCCTACTTGTTGATTTTAACGCTGGTAAATTGTTCGACTCACCATGTTTGTTTGCCATGTCCTTTTGGTCATTGTCTATTAAAAGTGTGTTTTCTGTATTTTTAAAAGAAAACATTGTGTTATAATTGTTGTCTGCTCTAATTAATTGGGTGTTTCTGAGTTACAGCTGATATACCTAATACTGAATTATTAGCATTAATTATTAATTATTAGTTTTCTGAAATATTTCAGTAAGCTGTGTCCATCTGTTATTTTTCATCCAGTTAGTTTTTAGGTTGTTTCGTCCTCGTGTGCGCAGTCTCTTTTTCTTTCCTTTTTTTAACAACAGAGGTGCCAAATTCTGTTTATTTTCTTCCTAACTTTGTCACAGTTTCTTCTCTTTGATTTCTTTTATCTTTCCCACCTTTAGCACACTTTAGAAGACTCCTGGGAAACTTTGTCTTTTATCTCAAAAGAGGCCTTATTTTTCACTGGATAACATCTTCAGTTCAAAACCTGTAAATATATTTTAAAAGTGTCACAAAACCTTGTGCTCATCATAAAAAAATATATACTCTATAGTGTTGCTGATATATACTGTATACTGTTATTGCCAGTGAAAAGTAGCACAGTCCCACAGGAAAGTGTGAAATAGCTGATCTATTGTAGAAATTTATAATTTTTAATAATAAAGGCTGTAAACTTGCAAGATGCCTATTTCTGGGGGGCAAATAACAGCGGTGGGATTTGTCCCACTGAGAACATAGCAAAATGGAAAATGAAGTTAATGTGATCTACGCTGGGAAAGGTTCCAAATTATGTCCTTTTGCATATTTTACATATTTTTCATTTGTCTGCACGGCTTCCTTCCAAGTACTCTGTTTTCCTTCCACAGTCCAAAGACATGCAGTGGGCATAAGTGAGAACGTGTGTGTGAATGGTTGTATACCTCTGTGTTAGCCCTGTGACAGACTGGTCACCTCTACAGGGCGTATCTCATCTACTTCCCTATGACAGCTGAGCTGGGATTCACTCCAGCCCGCCGCAACTCTGAATTCTCTGGATAAGCAGAAGAAGTTGGATGGATGGATGGATGGATGGATACAAAAGTGCAGAACAACTTTCAACCAGGGTCCAAGTTAAAAGTTACTGTATCCTAGTGTTGTGCTGCCATAGCACTGTAGTGTTTAATTGCTACATATCTACATACATTATACTTATACTTGTAAAAATTTGCACTACAAACAAAACAATATTTACAATCACTGTATGTGCTTCTTGAGAAAAAACACAGCATTCCAGTTTTTGGTTGCATATATGACCCTCTGATGTGTTTATTAGCAGTGGAGTTGGAGTTTTAAACTCATGTTTAGCTTTTAAGGCTCCATGTTTATTCAACAGCCTGCTTTCAACTAAAATTGCAATTCACTAATTAAAATTAATTAAATAAAATTAGCGTAAACTTATGAGAGTAAAGGCTCAGTGAGAGAAAGACAGAACCTTGTAGGGTTTTAAAACACTCATGTTTTATTAAATCTCACAAGGACCTTCTTGTCAAATAAATTAAATCTAATTACTGAAAGGAAATAAATATAACTGAATAATGTGCTTCAAAAAAAATTCAAACACTTAATTGTCAATCAATCTAGGCTAGCCGACTTTTAGAAAATTAGGTTAGAAGAGGAGGAAGAGGAGAAAATAAACAAAATAGGGAAAAAAAATCATTTAAAAAATACAGCTCAGACAGGCATGGCCCTCTCCCTTGTGGAATACCATACTGACAGTAACAAACCTGACAGGGTTGTCAACGGCAACAATGTTGTCGTAAGTAACAGAGTTGCTGGGCGATGGCGTGGAGATGGACAGAGCGGTGCAAAGTGAATTGGAGATAACAGGGAGTGTGACAACTGAATTACAGCTGACGGCCCTGAGATGAGCTCTCAGCAACCGTACAACAAGACAGATAGACAATATCCCGCACTGGGAGGCAGGCAGGAAGATAGAACGAGACCGTATTTCAGTGGAGAGTCAAAAGCAAGAGGGGAAAAAAACTCACTATGAGAAAAGAAGACAGAGGGAGAGATCATACAGGAAGTGAGAAAACAAGAGGAAGAAGAAAGGAATCCTATTTCCTGAACAAGTAAAGATAGGAGACACTTTAACAATGAGAGAAAGACACAGAACTAGAGATTCCTGCACAATCACAGAGCAAGCATGATCAGAATAGTCAGATAAGATGGAATTATTAGAGGAAGAGAAAAAGATGTTTTATTTCTGTACATCGACAGAAATAAAACATCTTGGCTTTGTAAAGTTGTAAACAGTTGTGGTCAGAAATGTATATACATTCATCATGGACATAATTACCTTGGTAATTCTGGGTTTGATTGATAAAGATTTCTTTAAACAGTTCTTTTTCCAAGGTGGAATGACTGTACCACATACATCTTTACTGAATGTGAAGAACAAGAATTATGTGCACAAGTCTGAAATTATTTTAGATTTTCTCTAATCCACACAGGGTGACACAAGTATACATATAGGCTCAAATGTATAAATGCACTCACTTAAATCTCTTAATAAGCGGTGCTAACGGTTCTACACTTTCTCTTGACTTGACAAGTCCATGGCTTTTTCATTTCTCATGATCATGATTGATCAAAACAGTCAGGCTTTTTTTTTCCAACATAAAAAAAATTCACTTTTTGGATTTGCCAATATATAGAAAATACAAAATACACACTGTAAAAAAAAAATCCTATTTGTCTGTACATATGCATATTTAGATTGTTAAAATACATTCACAAATGTATCATGATTTCACAAATATGTGTTCGTTATTTGAAAAATTGAACTGTTAAATTCAAATGTAATGCTATGGAAAAATATATGATTCTCATAAACTTTTTGTACATCAAATAATAATTATTATTATTGCTATTTTGGGCGATCGTAGCTCAAGAGTTGGCAGTTCGCCTTGTAATCAGAAGGTTGCCGGTTCGAGCCCCGGCTCGGACACTCTCGGTCGTTGTGTCCTTGGTCAAGACACTTCACCTACCGCCTACTGGTGGTGGCCAGAGGGTGCGATATGGCAACCTCGCCTCTGTCAGTCTGTCCCAGGGCATGCAATCCATTATTATTTAAACCAACTGTTAACTGTATATTTCTGTACATTTAAGTATTATTATTCATATTGCCACATTCATTGACCTTGTTTATAGGTAATTTCATTGTTTAATCACATTAACATGTTCCTAATTTAATGTTTAAAAGCACTTGAAAAAGGCAAAATCCCATGTAAAATTAGGGCAACAAAGTGTATTGTCATTACTGAAAATAACCGTATTTTTATGAGAAAGTTATTTTCTGGTATTATTTTGGCGCCCCAGCTGCCGGAATATTACTGTTTTTCTAGGATTTTTATTTTTAACAGTGCAGGAAATAAATACAGGAAAGTCCAAGGACCTCAGTGAAGATTTAGGAAGGATAATAGTGGATTTACACAAGTTGGGAAGATATCTGTGAGCCATTTCTAAAAACGTTTGCAGATTCCCAGATCAGATTCCCAAATAAATGTGCATAAGCATAAGTTTTGGATGTGTCTGGAAAATTGGCTAGCCAAATAACTTGTTGAAAAAGTTTTTATAGCCAAATACGACAAAGATTCAGCTATTTGACAGGACAAGCGGTATGTTTGGAAGAGTAAAGGTGATGCTTTCTAACCTAAGAATACTATACCACCTGTCAAGATGGTACAGTCACGCTCTGGGACAGTTTTGCTGCAAGTGGCACTGGTATGTTGCACCAAGTGGATGGAAAAATAAAGGAGGAGGACTAACTCTAAATTAAGCCTCTGGACTGACCTTCTCAAAGTCCCAACCTGAACCCCGTTGAAAATGTGAAGACTACAGTGAAAAGTCAGGTCTGTGCTCGGAAAACAACCAGCTTAATTAAACTTTACCAATTATGCCAGGAGGAGTGGTTAAATATCCAACCGGAATTAAGCTTATTGTTGGCCATCAAAAGCATATGTCCATGGTGCAACTTACTAAGGAACATTTAACCAAATATTAGTTAATATAAATTCTGTGAACTGTAATGATAATGAAGCACAACTCAGAAAACTTACTTGTGGCATTTGTCAGCCTGAAGGTGACGGACTTGTCTTTGATGTTACACACATTGCGGACTGACACCTGACAGGTATAATCAGCAAAGTCCTTGGGTCGGAGATTCTTCAGCTTCAGCACCTTGGTCTCACCCTGAATGGGAGAAACAGGACATCATACAACATCATGCTGGATTATTGTGCTGTAAAAAGAAGTGCTGTAAAATTAATCTGAGTATTAATTTAATCACATTAACATCAATATAAACATAATAAACAAAACTCATATTTTGATCGTAATCCATAAACCTGAAAACCCAGAGCTTTTATTTCAGTCTCTTCTAAACTGGGCTGTAATCTTGTGCAAAAGTCTTTTTAATTTTTGATGAGCTTTGGTATGCTGAACCGGGTTAAATACAAACTGAGAGAAGCTCAAATATTAACATAGATACATGCACACACACATCCTGCGCTTGTATATTGCACGCTCTGGTTATCAAGTGAAGCATTTCAAATATTCATTCATTGTCATTTGATTGGTACATACCAAATAGCTTTCACATGCAACCATCGGGAAAATGAAACTGATCTGGTTCAAAAATAAAAACTAAATCTGTTCATCTTCTCTCTATTTCTGAAAGCATGCTACTTGCAATCTCAGCAGTGTGCTCACTTCTTCTCATGTAGACATACACACACTGACTTGGACACACAAAAGCAGTCACACATCTCTTAAGATCACTGATGATTTTCAGATCAAGGTTTTGAGTCTGATACAGTAGGCAGTGTCTTAGGCAGCCCTGAGAAGAGCTTTGCTGGCTGGTTAATTGAACTCCAGGGGCTCTGCTTTGTTGCTGACTGGTGCTTTGATAAGTGAAGAAAATGGGAACAGTTGTACTAACTGAACAATTGTGTGCTCAGCCTGGGGATCAGGCTTGGGGACTGTTTATTTGGCAGTTTTTTCAGCTTACTGGATATTGCTGGGTAAATGAACAAGTAACTGACTGTTCAACTTGATGGCCAGTTCATTTTAACCTAATTAAAAGCGTGCTTGTCTTACTGTTGATAGAAAGGAAGAAAAACAATCTCATAATGCTACTATGAACAACAATGTAAAAGTGTAATACATAATTATTCATGTGTTTGCTAAGGCATTCCAGTGTACCTACCATGTTCTAGGCTTCCTGACATAGTATATTTCTAGACTTTTTGGGATATGTTTGCATAGAGTGATTAATGAAAATTTTAGTCATTAAAAAGGGCCACGTTATTAAAGTTAATTGAACCTATTATGCCTGGCCCATGGTAATTTTTTGTTTTTTTACTTGGATTTCGTAGCTTATAGTATTTTCACAGTAATTACTTCAGCAATTTTTATGCAAAACAGGTCTATCTGACTACCACAAAGAAACCCACAGCAACACATGGTGCAGTTGATAACCTGTATTATCAACTGCAACTGTCTAGCTTAATCAAGTCAATATTAGTTGCATTAAATAGTGAAAGAGATTAATAAGAGAAATATTGTTTTGAAGGTTTAAAACTAAATCTGCTTCAAATTATGAAGTTATGTTTCAGTTATTACATGAATGTCTCACATAAAACATTAAACATGGAGGATGCATATTTCCCAAAAGTAGGTTAGACCTTCAACGGGTGAAGAGTCCAGGAGTAGCATCCACAACATATTATGTATTTAAATATATGTATTAAAATGTCTTTTTTGTGATATAACCTGTAACTGCACAAAATAATGTGACATAAAATTGTAGTTAGCCTTAGTTGTACTCTATGTAGAGCTGATACAGAGCATTAAAGGGCTTCTTCCACTTCAGAGTGTCACAGTGATTTGAAAAGTAAGCGTAGTGTCACAGTGTCACACACACTGAATAATGTAATCAAAACAATGTTACAGGTTACAATGAAATTATTGCTATCATAAAAATAAATCCATCTAAATGATATATCTTGCTAACTGTCTGATACATACAGCTCCACAGGTCACTGATAATACACATGGAATCAAATCATGTTAAATAGCCATACAGATTCATTGCAAGTCCTTTAATGCCAAGTAAAACATGCATAGTTTCAGCAAATCCAAAGCTTATCAGTCTTGCCGTGGAGAATTATTGGATAATTGCTCTTCAGGGGAGAGGTTTAAGAAAGAGACAGTTCAATATGACAACCTTACGTCAACACTAATTCCACAACACTGTCTAAGTAAACATTGAACGTGAGACATATTCAATTAATAATCACGAGAGAATTAAATACGAGGCTTTAATTCTGAGGCTTTATCTTGATGGCAGAAAAGAACAGGGTTGAAATGGGAAGATAAGGGCAGACAGCAGGGAGCGACTCCACACCTGGCAGAGCGTTTGTGAGCTGTACGTGTTCATGTGTACCTGAGTGTAAAGAGGCTCATAAATGTCCACTCCATTGTCTTTGCTCTGCTCGATGAGCATATCCCCACGTTTCCAGATGAAGCGTGCGGGAGGGTTGGAGTTGACGGTGCAGCGCAGGAATACTGTCTTCTCCTGGTAGTAACTGCCGCGCACATCGCTGATGGTCTGGTGTACTGTCAGAACTGGTATATCAAGATCTGCAAAATAGACGGTGAAGAAAACAGTAAAACTATGAAGACTTTGATAATGCTGCAGGGAGAAGATTGCACATTAAGCTCTTACTCCATCACACAGGGAAATAAATAACCACAAAATACAATTTTATAAAATCACAATCTCTTCACAGCCTTTGCAGTTAAAAAGGCTTTTCATGGTTTTGAGGCTTTTTTTTTTTCAGGAGAAAACACTGGCAATAATATGTAGCAGGGATGAGATCTGATATCTGGGATAATACTTGTAAATAAAGCAAACAGTTCTAGTTTGTTGCCCACCCACACTGACCAAAGCTGTCCTAACAGTCACCCATTTATTTTACTTTTTAAGGAGCACAAATGTCCAAAAATCTCTGTTTACCATTTCCATCTCTTGCTGTGACTCTTGCACACTGTGCATTCATATTTTTTTTCTGTCATTTTTTAATCCCCCTTTTCCCCCACTTGCTTCATTTTTCGTGGGCATTTACTTCATGGAAGTGTCGTCTCCCTTTTCCTCCAGTGGATAGGATTTCAGCTGCTGTCACGAGCACAGAGGCTGCTCTCCCCTGGTTTCTGCCATCTCTACAAAACTCACTGCCACTTTCACTCCACATCACCATCCCTTCCTTTCTATCCTCTCCTCCTCGCTCTCCGCTTCTATCTCTTACAGGGCAGAGTGGTCTGTGTGTGTGTGTGCCTGTGCGTGCGTGTGTGTGTAATTCTGATTCTTTGCAGCCTAATTGGACTGTTGCAGCCTTCAAACATTATGGAAACAATTTCTACCAACACCAAAGGTTCCTCTCTTTGCTCCCCACTCCATTGTACTTCTCCCCTTCCTGCTCACCACCTTTTTCTTTCTCTTTGCACCTCCTGTCCTTCACCTCCCGTCTATTGTGTCAACTCATCTCACCTCCAGCACACTTAAGTTGCAAGCTATGGAAAAATGTGAGATGCGAATGTAACGACTATGTTGCTTGACATCACTGGATGTGAGCACAGCAGGGCTCATGCGATGCAGTAAGGAGGGAAGCATTTGTATTTTTGGCTGGAGACATTTGAGAGAAACAATGTGTAGCTAAGCATGGTTGATTTGTGAGTTTGTTGTTGAAAAGGGCACCGTTGTCACATGAGGGCTGTGCTTCACACACACAGCCATATGCACATGCATGCACTCACACACATCTAGAACTATATCAAAGTGTGCGCAGCCTGAACATAGCATCAGAGCACTTTTGTAGTTTGAAGGTTAGAGCTCAGAGGCAGACTGAGACATAAACTCACAGAGGCAACTTAAGCGCATTGAAGTGGCTACAAATAAACCAGACATTGCATGAGAAACAACTCCTTTTTAAAATAAAAGGGTCATGGGAATGTTTACTAAATCATAGGACATTGCATGCTTTACAGTGTGCAGTAACCTTTTTTGAATACCTTGGGAAATAAAGGTGAGTCAGGATCTGTACAGCACTTAAACCACATGCGAACACTTGTGACTACAGTTGTTTTATCAAATCATCTTCAAAATAATTTAACAAAACAAACACCAAAAAAATGCAGTCGCTTGAGTATTCCACTGGAATACATAAACGTGCAACCTAATTAAATAAATTCTTATCAAAACAATGTCTGAATAAAGCAAATATTATGCTTCCATGTTATAAAATTATTTTCCAAGTTATCTCCATTCATCCATCATTTCCCTAACCATTTATCCAAATGAATGTGTTCGGAGAAGGTGTTGAGTACTAGCCATAATAGATACACTCTTATAGCTAGAACCTATGGCCAATCTGGAATCACCAATTATCTGCCAGGTGAGTCTTGTGGGAGGACCACTTGACAATTCACCACCATGCAAATCTTTTTTTTTTCTGGATTATATCTTAACTGCAGTGGATCTACAAAGTATGCACTGCTGTAGTATAGTCCTGCTTCGTTGTACATTTTTATGACATGATTTTATTGCACATTTTATAATCTACACTTTTTTTCATCCAATTTATACACAATCTGAGCTGCCTAAGCTTACTTTAATACAGTACACTTGTTTTGTACTGCATTTGTTTGTTTTAGTTGTTTTTTTTAGTGAAGTAGTTCTAAGCTTTGTGAAGTGCTCACCGGATTCTATGGTTTTCTGCTCTAAGTGGATATTGTGATTTATGAAGCAACAGCTTGAGACAAAAGGCCCAGCAAGAAACTAGACAGTGAGTTGTACCAGTATTTCTAGAAGCCTCTGCCAGGAAAAGGGCTTCAAACCTGGGAAGCTATCAATGATATCTGCCTCCTGGTTCTGCCATGTGCGCATGTGTGTGTGAAAGAGATTTGGAAACGGAGCTAGCACCTTTGTATACTTGAATTTGTGAATAGGTGCATGTGAATGTGTGCATTTATCTGTCCAGGACTGGCAAAGGATTTCTGTATATTTTTCACAGATCATTTGCAGCGCAAGGGGAACCCTAGCTGACTAATGCCCCAGTAGTATGTGTGGTGTGTGCTTGTGTGTCTGCCAGAGAGTCAGTGCAATGTGTGATTTGTTGGCATTCTGCATATTTCCTGTTTGAATGAGAAGGTGGAAAGCCTGCCACAAAGAGAAGACGATACAAAGAGAGTATAAACAAATGTAAATAGCTGATGTGGTGGTCCACACTGCGTGGTCATGCATTCTGATTCTATATTACACATATTGCCCAAGAGATACTTTTTTTTCGTGGGTTAATATATTCTGGCATGGCCTTACATTATGATTGCGTCATGAAAATGTGGATAATTCAAACTATAATCAACATAACCTGACGTAAGAAATAGTGCAAGAACTCAAAACTAATATTAAAAGAAGCATTTCTTTTGTTTATATTTGGAAACAATGACAATGCTTCTTTGATTTTTTTTCTGAAAAACAGTTGTGCTGTTAAAGCTTTTGCAATGCAAAACTAGAGGGGAACTCTAACTTTGCTCAGTATGGGCCTTTAAGTAAATAGAGACAGGGTGAAACTGCAAGTGCACAGAAATACAATATGAAACTTTAATGAAGTTTCTGATTTCCCCAAAGTCCTGCCTTTGCACACAGTTTAGATCAATTGCACTGTGCGGCTTTTGTTAGCCACAGCTTTTAATGCACATCTCTGCTCTGGGGGTCTGGCATTGTTTTCTGCTTAGACACCACACAGTGGTGCTGACTCAAAGACACCTTTAGTTCTCTCTTAGAGTGGCCCTTAGCTTGGACAGATGCCTGCGAATAGAGATTTTTTTTCCAAACACTATGTGAGATTGCATTTTATAATTACAGTGCTGAAAAACAAATGTGCAGTAATGGAGTCAACATTAGCTGCCTTTAACTATAGTTTCTTTCATAAATCTAGACAGCAGTAAGAGGTACCAGCTAAAAGCTATGATATCTAGGAAAGATCACACTTTACTTGTTCCATTTCATCATCTGTCTTGTTATGGCTTTATTTTATGTTTTTTAAATCTAAGGTAGCAAGGTGGTGTTGGGGTTAGCATTGTTGCCTCACAGCAAGAAGGTCCTGAGTTTGACTCCACCATCTGGCTTGTCTGTGTACAGTTTTTATGTTGTTTCCAGGTACTCTGGCTTTCTCCCACAACCCAGTCATGCAGTTGGTGTTAGGTTAACTGGTGATTTTAAATTGCCCATAGACGCTTGTAAGTGTGAATGGTTGTCTGTCTCTCTGTGTTAGCCCTGTGTCAGACTGGTGACCTGTTCGAGGTGTACCCCGCCTCTCGCCCTACAGTAGCTGGGATAGACTGCAGCCCCCCTGCAACCCTGTTAAGGATAAACAGAAGAAAATGAATGGATTTTTGTCTAGTAACACACAGCACATAATTCATGTATAAATTTTAGTTATATATGAATTCTGAAAATAAGAAAAAAGTCAGACCTTTATGACATAGTCTTATCTCACTTACAAGTAAATTGAGAAAGTTTTATTCAGCGGTGTTTTAAAATTTCTGATCAAGCAATCAGATTCAGTTGGTCCAGCTGAAATTTATTTATCATTGAGAAATAAGTAACTGCAGTTTTTTGTTCTGAAGTCTCAATCCGAAATTAATCTAATATTATTAAAGAGATATACCCAATTTAAACCCACTTTCATTGATCCTGAAAGTATCACTGAAAAACATGCAATTTTAAAAATGTCATTTTAAGCTTACTGTTTTAGGTTTACCATAAATTATATCTATAAAGTCTGATTTACACGTCTATTCCTGTCTCATTTGGAAGGATCTAAGCTACTGGCAAATAACACCTAACAAATGCACTTAAGCTGTTAACACAGTTAACAAAGACATAACAAGAGGAAAATGTACATTTACAGCATCACAGACATGTACAGCATGCATCTTTTATAGATTAAAAATGTGCCTGCATGCCATCATTTCGCTAAAATAACCAGAGTAACCATTAAAATGAAGGAAGCAGAGATTTACTAATCCATCCTGGCGGTCAGAGTTGACAGAGTGTGTTTTTGTAACAAGCTGACCTCTGCTAGGTACTTACTCCTGCAGGAGGATGCTCTGGACTCCAAATCCTCTTTGATTTCCAATAACATGTCCTGTACTCTAATAGCTCTCTAGGAGTAGATGGCCATTAGAGAAGATGACAGGCTCAATTGAGTGTGAGTGTACAATAGTGTACAATAGAGTCTGTGTGTGTGAGTGATTGGGTAAGTAGTGGAGTTAGTACCTGCTTATACATGTAACAATTTTCCCCCCCAAAAAGTTTGAACATAGTGTTAAAAATGGAATTAAACAGAATATAAATTTTTTAAAACCCATATTTATTATTAAATTATTGCATTTAATAGTTGCCAGAGTTATGCACTGTATGTACTGTATTTAAATAATGATATAAACTTTTTATTACAGCTCAACCTTACCAAAGCTCAAGTTTCATTTAAGATATTTTATATAAAAGTAGGATGTTTGGTCATTTAACACTTTGAGTTTCTATTTTAAAAGCTTGTTTCAGTCCACAGCAATATAGTAAGTCATCATCAAACCAGGTAAGGAATTAAAAAATAATAATACTTGAGCTGTTTTTTGTCAAGCTCACATTTGCATACATCTGTAGGTATTTACAGAGTCTGAAAACACATTCTTTTATACCATTGACCACACACAAACACTAATGGAAGCTCATAGCAGCACACACAGCAGGAAAAGTCTGCGCATACAGAGAGGCACAAACAGAGGCAGACTTGCCGTTTGATCCAGCTTCGCATCTCGTCAATTATTCAGCATTCTGCTCATAGACATTGCCTTAAAGACGGCATAAAACATGCACGAGGCCCACATTTGGAAATAACGAGAGCATTGCCTGCATTTAAAATGCAATGTTTGGAAGTAAAGGTTGATTTATTCTGATTTTCCTTGCTAAATTTGTTTTGTTTAGTTTTTAGTATAATAACATAAATCACTTTTTTTCTTTTAACACACAAATTATGCCTTCATGCATCCTCAATCATCCAGGTAAGGATATCCCAAAAAGTTGATTTTGTTCATCTGGAAGTATGAACATCCTACGTATCCAGAAAGTAATGAGAGTAAACTAATTTAAACACATAGACCATTTAGTTTGGCGCTTGCTTTACACATGCACAAAGAGCACATCAGGTCAATACACAATACATGTCATTTCTTCAGCGTAAAACTACTGTTAAACCACAATTACAATAAATGCAAAAAAGATTGCAACCTCTGCAGCAACTTGTGTACATGTTCTGCTGTTAGGTTTAATAGCAAGGCACAGGAGTGTGGTTAGGAAGAACAACACTATGAGTCTTCTCCCAAACTACCACTCTTGAATTTGCTGAAAATGGTGCATTTTCGTTGAGGCAGCGCGTTATGTGCGAGCCTTAATTATGCTTTTGTCAGCAAAGAGCCTGGGAAAATGTATTAAACATTCATGATGGTGTGACTCTATTCTTTTAGGCCATAAAAAGACTAATTTGGGCACGGTTATTTACCGTGAGTGTGACAGTGTAACTGCACAGCGGTAGTGACAGCAAAGAGGGTGTTAAAGGATGCAGAAGCACAGTTCATTCACTTAGCCTCTGGGTTAAAATAACACACAATCTCTCACATGCAGGAACACAAGAAAAGTTGCATAGGCTCACACAATGTTATGCAATAGTATGTATACACACACACACACACACACACACACACACACACACACAGTGATACGTCTACATATACAAGTACCCAATCACCAACCCCAATACACACAATTTCCTCAGGGCCACAATAACACATGAATCTCAGGTCCCTTGCTGTAGCCCCTAAGGGCAAAAACAAGAAAGTCCTTCTATGTCCCCGTAAATGGCTTCTGAACATATCTATGGGGAGCAGAATGGATAAAGGATGTCCTTCGTACTCCTCCTGTGTTCCTCTGAATGCTTAGGTCATGGTGTATCAGCCGCATCCATCCATCCATCCATGCATCCATCCATCCATCCATGCATCCATCCATGCATCCATCTCACAAGTATATATACTTAGACAATTTCCTCTCAACCATGCAGACACATCCATAGCATATTGTTGGGCATGGCCAGATGGCAGATAAAGCTTTTTGCATATATAATTAGCTTTGTTGAGTGTATAGCACAGTGGACCACGACAATAATATGTATAGAGAAAATATATAGAAATACACCTTGTAATATAGGCGGCTGCTGGTCTTAAAGTTATTAAATTGCTTGTGCTTTATTGTGTTGTGTCTCGAGGTGAACACTGGACTCAGGGGCAATATGCACAATCCCTTTATTAAAACAACTCTGGACAACTTCTGTTGATCTTGTCCAGATACTAAAGTGGCATTCTGGCAAAACTTTACTGGTTCCTGGTTAATAGGGGGCAGCGAACACATAAACAGATAAGAACAAAAAGACTCCCAAGATAACACTAGGTGTGAAAATACGGTCCGATCAGCAGTCACTGAGAAGGTGGGAATGCTTTTGTAACTTACCGCACTTTGGACAAACAATATGGAACATGAGAAGATTTAAACATACACAACAACACTACACTGTCACACATGCAGCTGTTAACCTTATGGACAATATAAGTTTGAATAAAGCAACTCTACCAATCTTAGAATCCTGTTCATCTATCCACCCTGAACAGCTCACAGCTCATTAGATTAAAGTTCATTCACTCCCGTGGATTAGAAAAGTGAAGCTGCTGTGGCGACCTCTTCATTTGCATGATGTATTTGTTATTATCATTTTTATCAGAAGCAAAACTTTACAAAGCAGCTGATAAAGGACACTTGGGTGGTATGATCAGACAGGAAGCAGATCATTTTTTTTGTCTATCAAGTGACTGCATGGCCAACTTCTCTTTCACTGAATTCAGTTCAATTCAATTCCATTTTATTTATACAGCACCAAATCACAACAGCGTTTGCCTCAAGGCACCTCAAGGCTTTATATTATAAGGTAAAGACCCTACAAAAAAGAAAGGAGATCTCAATAAATGACCCCTTTGAGCAAGCAGTTGCCAGAAGTGGGAAGGAAATACTCATCCATCTGCTGCAACTAGTTGGCTTTGGGGCTGGGCAAAACCATAAATTTAAAAAAACTTCCTACTACACTCATCTGATTTTTAGTTGATTAAGCATATGGATAAGCAAGTAAAAATAATTTTAAAAAGTTTGTCAAGAGTGTGTACAACTTTACCAAGAGGATAAACTCCATCACGGAGGCTCTGCTAAACCAAAACACTGCAATTCACACAACCCACAGTCCTCCAAGATTTATTTCAAAAATTGCCCAGAGCAAAACATAGAGCCTATTAGGCAATGCTTTAGCACAGAATAACCCCACCTGCCTGTTGGTAAGATGGTTATTGCCTACTCTCCAGACTGATTTGTGCAGCTCTTCGCACCAACAGCGCCGCCTGCACTCAGAAAGTGCTGAGTTAGCCCACTCCTAACAAAATTTACCACCTTGAGTTTGTGGTAGTGCACCTAGATACCCATTTCAGATTTTTTCGGGTGTTATTTTCTGGTTTATTTGGCGGTTTCTTTACATTGTTTATTTCTTAGTGTCTTTTCTAGGGTTTTTGCCCTTCCCTACTTTTTATATAGAGACAGGGAGTATTTCCTCAGGCTGGAACACTTCCAAAGGTTTTACAGAATAGATCTGAACTGATTTTAGGTTTGGGTTGACTGAGATTAGTGGCTTTATAATGTCCTGCTTCTTTTTTCCACAAAATGTATTTTGTACTCACTCACACACACATACACACACACACACACACACACACACACACACACACACACACACACACACATATATATATACATATATATATGTACATGGATATATATATGTACATGGATGACATCAAGCTGTATGCCAAGAGTGAACGAGACATCGATTCACTGATCCACACTACCAGGCTATACAGCAATGACATTGGAATGTCGTTCGGACTGGAGAAGTGTAGTCGGATGGTAACAAAAAGAGGGAAGGTAGTCAGAACTGAGGGGATTGAACTACCAGAAGGCAACATTGCAGACATAGAGGACAGTTACAAGTACCTGGGGATCCCGCAAGCGAATGGGAACCATGAAGAGGGCGCTAGGAAAGCTGCAACCACCAAGTACCTGCAGAGGGTCAGGCAAGTCCTGAGGAGTCAGCTGAACGGTAAGAACAAGATCCGGGCCATCAACACCCACGCCCTGCCCGTGATCAGGTACCCTGCTGGGGTAATAGGCTGGCCAAAGGAGGAGATAGAAGCCACTGACATAAAGACAAGAAAGCTCCTTACCATGCATGGAGGGTTTCACCCCAAGTCCAGCACCCTGAGGCTGTATGCTAAGCGGAAGGAAGGGGGCCGGGACTGGTGAGTGTCAGCACCACAGTCCAGGATGAGACAAGAAACATCCACAAATACATCACGAAGATGGCCCCATCTGACAGCGTGCTCAGTGAATACCTCAGGCAGCAGAAACCCAAGAAAGAGGAGGAAGGCGAGGAACCATCATGGAAGGACAGGCCCCTGCACGGTATGTACCACCGGCAGATAGAGGAGGTGGCTGATATCCAGAAATCCTACCAGTGGCTGGACAAAGCTGGACTGAAAGACAGCACAGAGGCACTAATCATGGCAGCACAAGAACAAGCTCTGAGTACAAGATCCATAGAGGCTGGGGTCTATCACACCAGGCAAGACCCCAGGTGCAGGCTGTGTAAAGATGCCCTGAGACAATCCAGCACATAACAGCAGGGTGCAAGATGCTAGCAGGCAAGGCATACATGGAACGCCATAACCAAGTGGCCGGCATAGTGTACAGGAACATCTGTGCCGAGTATAACCTGGAAGTCCCAAGGTCAAAATGGGAGATGCCCCAAGGGTGGTGGAGAATGACCGAGCTAAGATCCTGTGGGACTTCCAGATGCAGACGGACAAAATGGTGGTGGCTAACCAACCGGACATAGTGGTGGTAGACAAACAGAAGAAGACGGCTGTAGTGATCGATGTAGCAGTTCCGAATGACAGCAATATCAGGAAGAAGGAACACGAGAAGCTGGAGAAATACCAAGGGCTCAGAGAAGAGCTCGAGAGGATGTGGAGGGTGAAGGTGACGGTGGTCCCGTGGTAATCGGAGCACTAGGTGCGGTGACTCCCAAGCTAGGCGAGTGGCTCCAGCAGATCCCGGAACAACATCGGAGATCTCTGTCCAGAAGAGCGCAGTCCTGGGAACAGCTAAGATACTGCGCAGGACCCTCAAGCTCCCAGGCCTCTGGTAGAGGACCCGAGCTTGAAGGATAAACCGCCCGCAGGGGCGTGCTGGGTGTTTTTTTTTATATATATATATATATATATGATTATTGCCAAAAGTATTCATTTGTCTGCCTTTACTGGACTGGACTCGTTCATTCGTTTGGCAGATTGAGAAGCCTGACTCTTCACTCCAGAAAACACGCTCTAGAGTAGTGGCAGCATGCTTTACACCACTGCATCTATTGGTTTGTATTGTGCTTGGTGATGTAAGGTTTGGATGCAGCTGCTCAACCATGGAAACCTGTTTCATAAAGCTCTCTGTGCTTGAGCTAATCTGAAGTTCGGAGGTCTTTAGCAACTGATTCTGAAGAATGTTGATGATCTCTGCACACTATGCACCTTAGCGTCCACTGACCTTGCTCTATGATTTTATGTGGCCTACCAATTTGTGTCTGAGTTGCTTTCATTCCCAGTTACTTCCACTTTGTTGTAATACCACCAACAGTTCACAGTAGAATGTTTACTTGTAAGAACATCCTATCATGGTACCATGTTGGAATTCACAGAGCTCCTGAGAGCCACCAATTCTTATACAAATGTTTGCAGAAGCAGTCTGCACGCCTAGGTGCTTGATTTTATACACATAAGGCCATGGAAGTGATTGGAACACCTGCATTCAATAATTTGGATGGGTGAGTAAATACTTTTGGCAATATAGTGTATATATACCACCCTTAACCACCACTGGCAAGCTACCAGAGGCCTGGAAGCATGACAGTCCTCTGCAGTATTTTTGCTGTTCCTAGGTCTGCACTCTTCTGAAAAAAGATCTCATATGTCGCCCACATATTCGCTCAGCTTTGGGGTCATTGTCCCGAGTCTAAATATGTAAATATTTACATATGTACAGAGAGTGAATATGTTTACTCCTGCACAAACAGTTTCTATTATGGCTGGCACCACATATAAAGCACTGGGACATGACCACATGGCAATGAACACCTGCAACAGCACAAGCATAAATGTCGACAATGATGCTGTCCACTTCAGTGGTTATGTTTAAGGCTCTACAAAGATTCCCTGCAAATGTCTAAACCATGCCTTAGTCTATACAAGAAATGCTGGCAAAGTGAGAAAAAAATGTTTTCATACTAGCGATGACTTTCTTTGTTGCTTTAATGTTTTTCTACATTTTTCTAATCTTGGATCATTTCTCTGTTTCATGGCCTTCTACGTAATCCTTCAGTCTATGCCCTTCTGTCTCCATCCTCATCCTATTTCAATTTTTCTATCTGCCAATACCCAGGCTCTGAGTCTGCCCCAAGGCACGTCCCATACTTTATAACACTGCCTTCATTACCTAGCCCACTGCAGCTGGTCATAAATGGAAAAAAGGGGAGGGTAAAGACAATGTGAGAGGAAAAGGGTGGAGAAAAACAAAGAAATAAGTATACAAAAGGAAAGGGTCAAAAACTACTGATTGAGTCAAATGTGAGAAGATAGTTGAGGTAAAAATCAGGAAACTAAGAATAAAAATTGGATAATTTTGAGCAGGATATAGGGGCATGCTGAAACATGGGTGAAAAAGAGGGGAAATGCAAAGCCATAAAATCAAAGTTGGAAGTTATTGGATAGTGGCTGGATGAAAAATGCCACTGCCATAAAATAATATTAAAATTGGCCTGGTCTTATGGCACTGATGAATACAGATGCCAAACTAGATAGGTCTTTGGCTAGTGGGGGTTAGCTAATTTGAACAGCCATCCTACCTGTGAGGGCAGTAAAAATAAATAAAAAAAAAATAAATAAATGAAAGGAATGGAAATGAAACTTTCACTGTCAGTTATTCAGTTTACAGCCCCACATTTCCATCTCTTAGTGCGTTCAGATTTCACTAAAAATAGTGGCCAGCAAGAGAGTTAGCCATGTCTGCAAGGATTTATTATTAATATCACTAAAATGAACAACTACATACCAGAGCAGAAATCACTCCACCGCTGCTTTAAGCGAATATAATGTACGATGAGAGTTATACCTTCTTTCACCTTTGCACACTCAAATTACACCTTATTTTACCACCCCTCCCCCTCCACCACCATGTCAATAAATGGCCCAGAGGGGCCGTGAATACTGGCAAATTGATGACGGTTGAGTGAAAAGGGACCCGCTAAAATCTGATCAGCCTTATTGACCGGAAGATATTGAAAAGACAGCTGGATATCTTAATTACTGCAACATCCTGGTATTACCATTATATCACATTTGAACTAGATTTACAGATGCCCTTTTTACAGATAAAAATAGAGAAATTATACTGCATGATGATGCAAGCCATATGTGCTTGAATCTAGTGTGAGTCTCTGCTGCTTTTGTTTATGAGTGACAAATGCTACTCATGCTTTACGTAATAATGTTTATGAACTGCGACCAATATATTCATATACTTGACAAATATGATAAAAAACTTTCAATCTGCATTCATCTACTGTTGCAATGATCCTTGAATCCTTATATATTTCCACCTGCCTAAATTTCAGTTCTTTTCTTTTATTTCTTTCTTTGATGTACCACAGTACCACAGAAAACCTACCATGAACCATGTGATTTATGCTTCATTCACATGGAATGGTTATTTTTCCAGAGAAAAATAGCAATTTGTGCTACAAGAGCCTCTAGTGAGGCCAAGATAATTTCAAGCCTGCACTGCATTGTACAACCTTCATAAAGAAGGAGTCAATAAATAAAAGACAAAAAAACAAAAATCACATTTTAGATAAAGCCGCCCAAATCATGGGGACAAGTAGAGTGTTCTTATCTCCTCGTGGTCTGTGGGACAGCTCATAACTAAACCATACTGCATCTTATGTGTGCACTCACTATCCAGGGTTTTTTTGCTCATAAATGCTTCATTCCTTTTTCAAAGCCTACATTCAAAATAAATTATTTTGTGTCAAATACAAGAAAAACTGATTTTATAAACTAAAAGGAAAAACAAAGTAAAAAATAAATCTCAACATTTGGAATATTGGTATAGTCGTTATTGGTCTAAGCCAGTAGATATACTGCAATACATTTACACATGACTATATTTTCGTCTGATGTATTCTTTTATGCCACTCTGCATCTCCCTGTCTCTCTATCATTGTCTGGCAGTCAGCCTTTTAGATCAGCAAAACACAGTTTCCTTATCTTGTCTCCACCTAGCAAACTGATATAAAAGCTTCACCTTACTCGACTATGTATGAGACAGTGATTTTATTTTTTTTATGGCAGTTTGCCAAACTCCTCCTGGCCATTTATAATGTCTAAAGCTCTGGTGTGATTTTGGCAATGTCCCAATGGTTCTCCTAGTTTTTCAGTCTTATAATAATTTGGCTTTTTTTTTTAAGCATCATTTTTCCACTCTGCAGGTGTTCTCCACATTGCAATGTGGCTCTGTTCATATAGTGTCTCTTTCTCTTTCCCTTTCATCCTCAAGCCTATATCTTCTATCTCTCATGCTCCATGCGTCACTTTGTTGCCTCTGTCCTTTTTTACCCTCCTTTCCACAATGTACCTTTGTCTTTATCTAAATGTAATGTTTGACAAAACCTTCAACTATGTCTGCTCTTTGAATTAACTGTGATGTAGTAGCTCAGTAGAGAGGGGTGGGAGGCATAGGTGACCCCAAACTGTCATGGAAACCAATGTCACATGTTATCAATGACTCACCACCCTTAACCACCAGGAACCAAGAGTAAGGAAACTGTACAGAGTAGCAGAAAGTACGCAGTGTCTTCAATGGATGGATGCATACACATGCATATAAACTCATTCTATCAAAACCTTGTAATTTTTCATTCCTTGATATGGACAGGTATATTTGACATAAATCTCCAAGGTATACCAAAAGGAAAAAGAAACATTGTGTGGCTGGTCCAAATATGCACTGAGAAAATGACCAGAATAGCAGATCCTAGCATAGTCTGAACAAACCAGAAGCTTTGATAAAAGCAGTTTTTTTTTAATGAATTATAGCTGTACAAGCCGTTTAAGAGGTCAGATATTAATATATTAGCTTCAAATACTGCCCATAAGATATGTGTAGCTCAGTTAGAGTTTCTGCCACAGTGGGAACTGAGAATTGCCTTTATGATCACATATAGCTTGTTGTTGAAATGCATTTGAATCTTTTGGATTTTTCACTGACTTATTACAGTTGCTATATAAACTTGCATTAAGAGAAATCATTAGCACAATCTAACTGATATCTAAAATTAGAATCAGTTGGATTTAGCTGTGTCAAAGAAATATGATATGAGTAGATGGCGCCTGAAATTTGGATAAACGAGGCTGTATTGTGACAGTGTAATTGTAACATGTCATATTAAGCATATGGCTGGGAAGTAATGGCAGGCTCATTGTGGTTTGTGCTCATCACCTCCATCTGCTCATCCATCTGGCTTGACAAATACAGCTGATTTGCAAGTAAACTATAAAACTTCTCGAGTCGCACTAATTGGGGGACCTCTGATCAGACTGTGTTAAAATGACCTAATTAATGCTGTAATATAATGCTTATAGGATTCACAGTGATGCCTGTGAATACAACCAGCATGCTAAATTCACTACTCCATTGGAAATTGTCCCTGTTTAGCAGTGCGTTATTCAGTGATAACAGTTATTTGGAAAATAAGTGATTAAATCCACAATTTGCTAAATGAACTAACTTTGTGCAGATCAAAGAAAGAGTCCCAAAAATGGAATATGTGTCTCCTACATCGCTGATATGTGACAAACATGAGCTAAAGAAAAGCAGGAAAAAAATCTGCTTTACCTAATTTAGAACTGGGAAGATCTGCCAAATTATTTACATAAATCTGCTCAAACAACAAACATGATTGATTTTTAGAGGAAAAACAAATAATACTGACATAGTGAGTCTGCAGAAACCTCTGTGCATTATGTGCCTCAGCATACGCTGAATCCGCTCTGTGATTTTACATGGCCTACCATTCTGTGGTTACCGTATTTTTCAGACCATAAGGTGCACCGGACCTGTTTGGTCCGTTTACAGCATCCTGCCATGCGATTGCATTTGTCCCTGACCACCGGGAACCCTCATGTTAACTTATCGAGTGGAAAAAGGTTAGCATTCATCCTCCAGCTTCACTGTGTTTATGTTATGCTAACATAGCTGTGTCGCTAGCGACCACGTAGCACATCATTATATACCAGCTAGTCCAACTTCAGTAATGTTTGGTTTTCTGTCTTCATTTATGTTGGAAGTGACAGCAGAGTTGTACGTTTTCATTTTTTCAGAAATTTCTCAGTCAGAACATGGTATATCATGTTTAGGTGGAAACTAGAGAGCTAACTTCCTGCTAACTTCTAACTCCGTTTAATGTAATAAATTCTGTTTTCATGGATGCCTGAATGTTAAACTTAATTATTACACCTGGTAAAGCAGCAATGCTGATCATTTTATTAAAGATGAAAGAATTTAGACAGTTTTTAACTCTCAGTGATGCCGCAGTGTTCGTTTGACTTTGGGAAGTGTAGTTTGGACCCGGATTACTCCACGAGGCTCCTAATTACAGTAGCCGTAATGCTCCAACAATCAAGTGGTGCGGCTTCGTAGCTTACCAAAGTCATACTAAAACATTTTTTGACAGATTTTTGAGCGCCGTGTACCACAAAAAATTGGTTCGAGGTCAAGAAGCACAACCGGAATTCATATATAAGGCGCACCGAATTAAAAGGCAATTTTTGAGAAAATTAAAGGATTTTAAGTGCGCCTTATAGCCCGAAAAATAGAGCAAATTGTCATCGTTCCCAATCACTTCCACGTTGTTATAAGGCCACTAATAGTTCATTGTGGAAATTTCATGTCTCGACTTGCTGCACAGGTGGCAGCCTATCATGGTACCACGCTGGAATTCACTGAGCTCCTGAGAGCAGCCCATTTTTATACAAATGTTTGTAGAAGCAGTCTGCACGCTTAGGTGTTTGACTTTATACACGTGTGGCCGTGGAAGTCATTGGAACACATGAATTCAGTGATTTGGAAGGGTGAGTGAATACTTTTGGCAATATGATGTAGATAAAGGTAGGACATATTTTTTGCATAACAAACAGCTAGTGCTCCATTGTGTGTTTTTCTATTCAGATATGCTTTTACTGCATTGACAGTGGGGTTTGTTTTGTAATTTTGTCAAGCTCATAAGCTGATGCCAATCAGTTTTCTAGGCTATGTGGTGGCTGAAAGTCTGATTTTTACAAGATCCCCTGAGCAGTCCTTACCATCAAAAATAATCTCTCATGTTCCTGTTCTCTCCTGTCTATCTCACACCTTTCTCCATCTCTGAGTGTCACATATTAAAAGTGTCATAACATTACATATAGCTAACAGACACATCTTGTGACAAACTGCCCAGATATAATTTGTGTGTTTGGTGATATTTATCAAGTTGACTGAAATGTTGGATTTGAAATTACCTTCCACTTGACAGAAAAAAAACAAAAATCTTTATCTTCACTTTATTTATTTAGTGTTAGCTAGATGCTGATTACTGCACCCATAGCTTTACACTTTTATTTATACAATAAACACAAACAGGGACGAGAAGAAATAATGTTGTGTTGAAGGTGCAAACTGGGCATCAGATGTCGTTAGTTTCTTATTACTGTGCAATATTTCCATGCCATCACCGAAAACACTGCAAAACTGCAGCACGTGAAAAATTACCTCATCCTAATATAATGATCAGATTCAATTGCACTTTATTTGTGGCTATAACGCCTCACACTGAGGGCTGTTTCTGATTTTAGGGGGAAAAAACAGAAACAAAAAGATGTAAAATTTGTTAAACTTCTGTTAAAAGAATTTTGCCTGTTAAAAAAATAAAATATGTACAAATTAGTGTTTTAATATTTTTCTTTTTACGAACATTTAATGACAAGGAAATTTTATAAAGTTGTATTTGGCATATAGTATTACTGATCAATAAAATTTGAATAAAAACTAAAATGCTGTTGCAAGTTTTGGAAATATTAAATTGGTTACCTTTGTAAAAAGCATTTTTATACAGGCTGAGTTTGGTATTATAGTTTATAACAGATATTTCCCCCTTTTTACATGTTCCTTATTGAATATTTTACATCACAAGCATTTAACTAAATGTTGCTCTCTTGAGAAATGTAAAGTACAGTAAATTCACTCTTTTATGTGGATGTTGCTATCTGTAATGTGACAAAAAAAATCCCAGTACAAGGACTGATACAAGGAACAAGAAACACTCTCACACAGGATCAACTACTTGAGGTTTTTAAAGTAGAAAGGATTTTTTAAAATCCTGTTCTCTTTCCTGATCAGAAGGAAGACGGGATGCGTTTAAGTGCTTTTCCCTGTTGGTCTGATCCATATAACCGTGGACACAGAGACGCCATTATCTGCAGTTGTGACTTTCTAGATGTCTCTGTATGCTCCACCATCAAGGTGACACCACCGCACTTGTCAGGAACGCACATGTCAGATTATAGAAGATGCTTTTTGCTTGAAGGCAAAGGTTTTGTTAAAGACTCAATCACACTATCCATGTCTCAAGCTGTATGCCCACACACAGCGTCTGCCAGCAAGGGAAAATAATTAGGCCACGGTGGCTGTCAGAAGCATAACGATCCATTAGTAACAGATCTTTCATATTACTGTCAGTCTTTACAAAGGTAACTGGAGACTGATGAGAAGGGCAAATGGAAACCACAATTGTCAAAAGAAAGCCTCTTCTGTTACCATTTACAGCAGTAACAGTGCCCACACATGTCAGTACAAGAAATCAATGAAATTTATATCTGTTCAAATGAGTCTTTAACTACATACATTCAACAAATGAAAGGAAGAAGCCTTTTTCTTTTCAGGAGTCATCAGTTTCTACTGTCTGAACATCCACACCTGCTAAAAATTACCAAGAGGGACACGATTAGGGTGCATTTTTTGAGTACTATGCTGAAATGTTATTCATCAACATTGCTTTTCCACACTGCATTGCGGAAAAGGAGAGATTTTGACTACAATGTTATGCCATTACTCAGAAATTAAAGATCTGTATTTGCTGTCTAGTGAAGTAAACATGGCAGACCTGTGTATTTGAAACAATGAACATCTATTAAGACAGTTTAAAGGAATTAAAATTATGATAAAAAGATGCCACATGTGGTAACAACTAAGCAACTTCATTAAAGAAAAAATTTTCTCCCATGAGGACACGTTATATTTTTTTTAATGACACGACACGTTTTTCATGTCACCAGAAAAACAGAAAGGAAATACAGTTAATATGAATGCATTAAAGAAAGCTTAAATTCACAGTCTGCAATTTGAACATAACCAGTAGTGTCATTACATAAAGTATGTGTTCGAACTCAAGCTCTATCCTCCTCACCCCATGCACATACAAATACAGCAACGCTTACCATAATTGACCATAATACTCACACGATATTTTTATTATAAACACCCCCAGGAGAGGTCTGGCTTTGCCTTCTGCGATAACATCAAGGTCACTGAACTTCTATTAGTGAATTATACCATAGCAAAGTGCTAATTAATTAGGCCTAATGTGAGACAATGGGTGGATTGTCGCCCATTTTCCTTGGAGGAGATACAGTGCTATGCTCTGCTAGTCTCTTGGGTGGGCTATTTCAGGTCAAACTAAATCTTGCTTTTGCAATAGTTAATTTGGAAAGCTTTGTTAAATTGCATAGTATATTTAACAGTGACCTAACATGCATTCTTGTTAAACTTACATTTCTGAAGCAAGAAGCAAATAGAAATGCTAAAGGGTGTATAGATGGCTGATAAAAAAGGTGATGCAGCCTTCCCAACATCACTCCTCCTGCAGCTTTTTTAATGTCATCCTTTAACTTCCATATCTATTTTAGAAAATCTTTGGAATTTCGTGATCAGCAAGATACATCATGGATATTTTTGTAATTTTTAAAAAATGTATCCAAAAGAGAACAAAGATTAGCATTAGCTAGAGCTGGTGAAGAAAATAGACTGTGATTGTTATGCAGATACCATCTGAAAGTCATTTTATTGTAAATCATGTGTTTTATATTATTACCGATTGTTTTAAAATTGTTTTTGAACGTTATCACAGTTTCCCCATTATTGCAGAGACATTCAAATTTTGACAAAATTATTTTATCATTTTACACATGCCACAATCAACCATATGGCAAATTACCTTTAATTCTGTAACTTATTAACAGGATAGCATTAGCCTACCTTGAAGAAAGTGCGGGGGTTTTTTTAAATCCATGGTGGTGTTTTGTTCAATCACACACTGTGCATGGGTCCACAGGGGGAGAAAAGGGCAAATAAACATTGAGCTTAATAATTAGTTTTCTCATAAAGCAGATATGAACGAAACCTTGAAGCTGAATGTTGAAAGAGAATGAAAACTCTTCCCTTTGCCGTTACCAAAAGGACTTTAAATATCACAAAGATGAATTTAATCAAAAATAGGTATTCATGAGGAGCAGGACAATAGCTCCTTCACCTTTTCATACCGCTATGCCTTCATATATCTATGGAACATCTTTGCGTGTTGAGTCAAAAAAAACACAATGCACTATGGGACTAAATTAGATTTGATAGAAAGACTCTTATGACAATAGTCCTCCTGCTCCTGTTTTGCATACTGTTAAGCACATACACTGACACACACATTTACCTGTCTGCACATACTGTACAATTCATTTTCTCAGAAAAAATAGATATACAGGATGTCTCTTTTGCTTACAAATAGACTTCGAGACATGTTCAGTATCTGTGTCGAGCTCATTTCTTTGAAAAAACACTGTGTGGATATACTGTATGTGACTGGTTGTGAACTCTACCTTAGTATTCCATCATATTAGTTCTGAAATGGGATCCGACAAGGATGTGATGATAATGTGGTAGCAGTGGAGGTGATAATAATAATATTCTGCTTGCTATGAAGATCAAATGAGAACTCAGAGTGACTAGGCTAGTTCCATATGATGTAGGTGTGCTTTACTTCATATTGTGAGTCAAATTATTTCATTTGCATATTTGACTGGAGGTTAAACAGAGGTAATGCGAATCTTTGAAATGCAGAGAGCAGAGAACATGACCAAAAGACACGTCTATTGCTCTGTGTAGTGTATATCGTATAATTTAACTTAAAAAAATAAATAAAATATGGCCCTCATCCTTGGGTACCACCACTTTTTAATTAATTACATTCTAGGGTCATGCTATATTTTTGTACAGCTATACATTGATTTCTTTTCAGATGGAATTACTAAGGATACATGAGAAAACTGAATGTCACTGACATTTATTTTACCTAGCCTAGCACTAAACTAAGAAGGAAATCTGTATAGTAAAAGCCCTTTACAGGACTATGTGTAAAATTTCCAACAGGTTTTAAAAAACATGTTATATTGCTATTAATCATGGATTCCAGAACCTCAAAAATATGCAATGTAAGGAGAGACACCGTTTGGCTACAGCGTTTGATTACTGTATATAGCAAGTGCTGGATGACTTATCTTCATACCGTCGACAACGAGGATCAGAAGTATGTATTTTTTTCACACTATAAATAATTCAGCAATGATGCCCATGTCAAATTTGGACCCTGTCATCTGAATGTCACAGCACAAATCGAGAATCATCAGACCAGGTAATGTTTTGTCAGTTTTCTATTGTCTGATTTTGGTGAGGTGATTCGCGTGAATTCTAATCTCTGTTTCATGTTTTGACTTGATAGAAGTGGCACATGGTGAGGACTTCTGCTGCTATAGCCCATCTGCTGAAAGGTTTGATGGTTTTTGATTTCAGATATGTCCTCCTGCACACTTTCGTTGTAATAACTGTTTATCTGAGTTGCTGCTTCTATCGTCCTAATTAGCTCAAAGCAGTCTGGCCATTCTCCTTTCTATGGGATATATTGTTAAGGTAAACTGTGTTTTCTTGCCAGTTTTTATATTTTTATTTGAAAAGTGAACATCCTAAATCCTACATTTGATGTAAGTTTAGTGAATAAAATTACACCTTAATTAAACTGTAGCTTATAGACTGTGACTGAGTCCAGTTTCACCTGAGATAAGTGAAAAAGACAACGTCATGTGCAATTGATTCCTGTCCAAAAGTCACTATGAGTATGTTAATGGAAAGACTCACAGGTGTACTCCCTGCTGTCATTTGTTGCATAAACCCAGAGGAACAACTTTTAAAACAGATGGAGGTAACTAACAAGCCTTCACCTCCTTGTAATGTTATTGTTCAGTTCAAAAGTGGGTGGAAATATCTTGTCTGGATTTTTGGTTTAAAACCAGCTGGAAGCACCACATTTTTGCTAATCCTTTTGTTTAAAATAAGCTTTAGGTGCTGACGGAACGTATTTTAGAAATGCAATCTGTTGAGGGGTATCTTATCAAAGCTGCAGATGACTGCAAACTATTCTGTTTAGATGTCTAACCCCTATTCCTCTGATAATGTCTCATATTTGAGTAGGCAGGGCTCAGTTGATCCCTTTTCTGTAGCAAAATGACATGACACATCAAATGACTTGATTTGAAGTTAAAAAAACCACAAGCAAAAATCTCGATTATGAAATAAAGTTGACAACCATAGTCATGATATCGCTTATCTCCAACTGGGTGATTTAGGTTTTAGGTTTTGTCGGGCCACATAACACAAAGACTAGCTATGTTGCACTTGTTTCATAGTACACCCTGATCAACAAGGATTTTTTATGTTTGTTTTAAGAAGAAAAGTAACCTTTAACCAAGTGCCAGAATGCTAAGAATACTAAAAACTCACATGCACTAAAACAGGCAATATGACAAAGGCAATAAGGTCTGGAGGACACTGTGGAAACAGGTGGTGAACAAAACACAGCTGAACACATAGCACAGGTGAAAACAATCAGGAAAGACTCATAGCAGGGAGTAATTCTAAAATCAGACACTGCTGAAAAATAGCCTTAATAGTAAAATTATAAACACCCCAACACAATGTGACTGGGACATGAATAGTGAAATAAGACAGTAATAAAGACATGGAGAAATAATAACAGGGGCTGAACACACAATTAACAACCTCAAAGTAGTAAGTGAAGCTACAGTAGATACAAAATGAGGAATTGCAAGCTAATACTAGAATAGAAACCAAAAAACAAAACCCAAATACTACAAGAACAATAACAACAAAAGAAAAAAATAGTCCATCACTGGAAACATGAACCAAAACACAGGATTGCACAGTAATGACTTTTCACTAGGAAAATCAAGAACATACACCCCCCCCCCAGAAATCAAAGACTCCGCTACATCCACAAGAAAACAAGCATAATAAAGAAATCAAAACATGGATCTGAAACTTCAAATAGTTGGATAATAAAAGTGAATGTTAAAGTGGACATGAAACACTACATATTTAAAGGCTAATTTACACTATTGAGCCCTGCTGTCAAAAACCAATAGATTTAAGTCTGTCTGTGAAGGCGGATTTAAGAAATAAGAGCTTAAAGTTCCATCCATCCATCCATTCACTTCCGCTTATCCTTTTCAGGGTTGCTGGAGCCTATCCCAGCTGTCATAGGGCAAAAGGCGGGGTACACCCTGGACAGGTCGCGAGTCTGTCGCAGGGCCAACACACAAGGACAGCCAACCATTCGCACTCACATTCACTCGCACATTCATTATACATATAGTGTTTCATGTTCCCTTTAAGTATATTTACTAAGAAATCTTCGAATCAAATACAGTCAGACCATGGCATGGCATATTATCACACCCTAACACAACCTAAAGTTGTATTTTATATACATTTATTGCAGAGCCAAGTGAACAAGGGAAAAGTCAACTTTAATGAAAGGTGTTTGTTAATTTCAGATAAGTCTGTCTGTCAACCAAAGGAGCACAAACGGTTTCTTTTTTGCTCTTTCAAGATTTTGTACCAGGGTTGGTGGTGAAATGTTTACACTTTATCATATTTGCAGAAAGAAAATGTTTTCTATAAGCCGGTCTCAGGCTTGCATCACATTAGTATGAGAGCTTGAGAATGCAAGACACTAAAAGCAATTAAAAAATCATTAGTATGCTAATTTAGACATGAAGTAGCTATGTTTAAATGCTCTCACATGACCATAAATGAGTTAGTCTGAAAGGTGCTACACATTATTTACCCTTGACACTGGGGAATGCTGGCAGTTCACGATACCTACACACTTGATAATCTCACTTATATTAGAAAATTATAATGAGCTTATAAAATACAAAATAACATACTAAGCATATTGTATTACACCTGAACTCTATGCAGTTTGGTAGATGGTTTAATCCAAAGAGCTGTCTTGATATATTTTTGGCACATAAGCCCAGTGGGAACTAGACCCCTAACCCTGACAGTGTTAGCACCAAATTAAACTCATTGAGCTACTGCACAGAAGCACTATATATCACTTAAGTGGAACATTTTTACTTTTAAGAATGTAGCCTTTGGTACTCACTGTCCCAGATATTTGACAGCTTGGAAAATGTGAATCACAGTCTGAATGTTGAGTTCAATTCTTTAACTGGGGATGATGTTTTAACCTGGCTGTCGATCACTTAAAAATAAACTTGTGAGGCAAGGTAAAGCTTGCAATGTCAGGTCTAAGGCTAGGATTTGTGTATGCCAGAATGCATAGTATCCACCAAACTAACTGCGAGTAAACACAACACGGAGATCCACATCTTCTTTCTCATAGTATAGCATGTAGTGCATTTCATCAACCTTTAGGATTTATATGAATGTAGTTTGTAACTTTTTAAATATTAAGACAAATCTAACACACACACACACACACACACATAATGCCTAACTTCCATTTTTGTGGGACTTTTATCATCCCCTATAATTACCCAGTCATTTCATCAACATTTTTGAGTTGGATCAAGTGGCAGTTGAAGAACCTGGACAAAACTGGTGTACCTAAACGCATAGTTCGGGTGTGCTTGGAAAATCTGGCAAAATCTAAATCTGAGGCTAAAGTCCACGAGATCGTCAATTGCCACCTCTGGCAATGCTTTGATTGGATTCTGAGGGAGACTGCGGACCACACCTCAATTGCTGAGGTGGATTCAAGGACCTGTGGCTGCAAGGTCACTGTTGCCTGTCGTCGTGGTAATCACAAAACCAGATGATGGACACTGAAGGTGAAGGGAGCGATCAGGCTAAGAAAGGAGTCTTGGTAAGCCTGTGGGACTCCAGAGGCTGACAGGTACCGACAAGCCAAACAGTGTCGCTCTGTCAGTGGATGACCCAAAAACTCAGGTGTGGTAGGAGTTCAACAAGACCATGGCACAAGACTTTTGGTTGGCCTCAAAGGGATTCTGGTAAAACTTCAGACAATTCAGTGCTCTACTCACACTATATGTAGTGCTAGTGGGATGGTGCTGATCTCAACTGAGGTGCGCAGGAGTTTGCCCATGAGTCCACGTATCTTTTGGACTTGGAGAAGATGTATAACAGTGTCCATCAGGATATCCTGTGTGAGCTGCTTTGGGAGTATGGTGTTTCTGGCCTGTTGTTATGGGCCATTTGGTCCTTGTACAACTGCAGCGAGAGCTTGTATTATCAGGAGTAGGTCAGACTCATTTCTGTTGAGGAACCGGTGACGGGTCTCAGATTTAGTGGCTTAGGGATTTCATCTTTGCTTTTTGCAGATGAAGTGTTTTTGTTGGCTTTATTAGATGCATACATCAGATGACCTCCAGCTTGGACTGGAGTGGTTTACAGTTGAGTGTGAAGCAGCAGGAATGAGAATCAGCACTTCCAAGTCCAGCACCATGGTTCTCAGTCAGAAAAGGGTGGAAAGCCTACTCTGAGTCTGAGATAAGTTGTTGCACTCAAGGTCTTGTTCACGAAGCATGAGAATAACAAACAGATATAGCTTGTATGTTACTGCCAACCAGTGTGGATGTAGTGGTGAAGAGAGAACTGCCGGTCAATCTGCTATTGTACCCTCACCAATGGTAACAAGCTCTGGGTAGGGACTGAAAGAATGAGGGTGATCATTCTGGAAGCCTAGAGCAGACCCAGGATTTGCTGGAGAGATTATATCTCTTGGCTGGCTCATGAATGACTTAGTGGCTCCCTGGAACAGGTGGCCAGAGTGAGGGAAATCTGGGTTTAGACTGCTGCCCCAATGATCTGAACCCGGATAAGGAGTAGAAAATGGATGGCTGGATCAACACTCAGTGTAATATCACAGTAAAGGGGGAAAAATAAATAAATAATAATAATAATAATAATAATAAAGATCTTGTGATCTTTTTTAAATTACTGATGTGGCAACAGATGCTATTATATAACATTTCAAACACTTTAACCTATAGAACATAGCTGACTTCAGAATTTTTATATATATAAAGGTATTATAAAGTGTCATCCCTAATCCATACATATTGATGGATGAAAACATGGATCGTAACACACAAAATTCAGTAGATACACACAGATAAAGGAACATGTCATGGGTTAGGGTTAGGTTACAGAAAGAAGATAAAAACAGACTCTGTAAATATCAATAAACCAGGGCTCGCAAAATCGCTAGCCCGACGTCCCGGGGCTAGCGATTTTTCCAGTCGGGCTACCAAAATCTATCTCAGCCCTGCCCGTCGGGCTATCATAGGAAGGAAAAATACATGTCAATGCTTTTGCATTCTTTTGGAAATGTAGCTTGGTAATTATGTCATTGGCATCGGTGAGCCACTGTCAATATGTGACATATTGAAATCGCGTTTGAATTTGCTGTTTTTTGCTTTCACTTTGCGATCGCGCGAACTGTGTATAGAGAGCGGCAGTACTGATTGGTGAGTGACGATTAATTGCACACCAATTCCTCTGACATCGTCTTATCACTCATTAGCTTACTATTCAAACGTGACAAGTGAAATCTCCCACAGCAAGCTTAAACATGTGAGAGGTTGATTGCGCAGAGAGTCGCTGACCGTTATGTGAGTGCGTGTGTAAAAGCAGCAGGATATATATTTTAGTTCTGCTGAGCCAAATAAGACAGGTCAGGGTGAAGAAGTGACAGCCAAAGAAAAGCCGACCACAAAACGGAAAAGATATGACAAATCAGACTATCAGGCAAAAAGAAAGCTCAGCTTTATGGTTTCATGGACAAGAATTTCTGTGGCTGGAATATGACAAGCTAAATAACCAGGGGTGCGCATAAGTGGTCCGCAGGTGCGCATTCGCTGTCAAAATAAAAGACGCGCACCAGATAAGAAGTTGCAACACGCGTTTGCGTACATAAGATTTTCTGGAGGACGACAGACATTTGTTTAGAACTCTTAAAGATGTCGAAGAAGCTCCTTTAAGCAATTACTTTGGTGTTTCTCCACCTCCAAAGAAACGTCAGAAGGAGTCCGAACCGCAAAAGAAGCTCGTATTCTCGGAAAAGTGGTTGCAGGAGGTGAGCTGGCTTTAAACAAATGATGAACGCACAGAGATGTGGTGCAGAGTATGCCGTGAAAATCCCACTCTAGCGGACAAAAACAGTGCCTTTTAAATGTACGCAAACACACGTTGCAACTTCTTATCTGGTGCGCGTCTTTTATTTTGACAGCGAATGCGCACCTGCGGAGCACTTATGTGCACCCCTGTAAATAACATAATGTTCTGCCGGGCGTGTTGTTGGTTTTCCCTCGATTTCTGAGTCGACAAGCGCCTTTGTTACTGGGACCAGTAATTTTAAGAAAGACCCCCATTAGAACCCATGAGAAATGCAAGAAATGCATTATTGCTCAGTCTGCAATATCTTTCCCAGAACAAACACCAATTGCAAAGAACGTACTAAAAATAAACCTGAAAAATCTGTTTAGAACAGCGTACTATGTTGCAAAGAGTGAACTACCATTGGCAAAATTTAGCAGTCTTTGCAAACTTCAAAAAAAAAATGTCCTAGATCTTGGTTTCACTTACCTCTTACCTGTGACTTCAGTGGAAATTTCAAGTTCAGGATCTGACACAGACTGATTCATGGTCTACACAGTTTTACAAGTTCATAGAAATTTCTGTTCAATTAGAACCAAGTATTTGAGTTGATGATTGTAATTTTTATACAATGTTGTAATTTGTGTCAACAATTTTTTGATTCGTGTTTTGTTTGCGTTACAATATTATACTTTAATGTATAATATTGTAAATGAAAAAAAAAACAGGAAAGAAAACATCAATCAAAAAATTGCTCTCTTTTTTATTCGGGCTACTTAAATTTATTTTGGGCTACCAAAAACTGAAGAGTCCCTGCCCGAAGGGCTACCAGGGATTTTGAAATTTTGCGAGCCCTGTGAACTTTACCTCACAGATCAAAATGATGCATCCTTAACGTTTTATCATAATACTTATTTTCTAGCTAATCAGACCAAAACTGTGAAGCCAGATTTGGTCTGAAGTCAACTCCAACCACAGACAAAATAATCCATAAAGACCCCATCTAATGTTGGACTGAAAATGTTAATGTAGAGCCAGCAGCATTTTTAGATTTATTAAATAACATAAGAGCGATCCAAGTAATACCCACTAATGGGAGACATTCTCTCTAAAAAAAAAAGCAGCATCCCACTGCACAGATTGTAGTAGTGTGCAGCAGAGTAGGACTGCTCGATTATGGCAAAAATGATAATCACGATTATTTTCACTGAAATTGAGATCTCGATTATTTGACGATATTTATTTAACAATAACAATGTATTGAATAATGGCTTTAAAGATTGTCAAAAAATAATATAAAATAGTGTGCAAATAGTGATAACAGTGCAAATGTTTGCAATATAAAAAAATAAATGAAAAATGTAAACATCTATGTTTAATGAACTTCAAAATACTGCATAATATTTATGCATACAAATAACCAAACATCAAGGCAAGCTGTGTAGCCACACAATGCACAATTGCATCAAACTGACATTGAGGTATGTCAACTAAAGTTGCTGCTCCTTTATTGTTTGATCGTATGTCACTTTGTGAGCGGTCTTCAAATGATTGAATAAATTTGTAGTGTTGCTCTGTGGTGCAGCTACGACACAGTAGCAAAGTTTACACACTATGTCTACTTGATCCACGTCTGACCCCGCGAACCCGTAATGTTTCCACACCACTGAAGTCGTTTTGCCTAGTAGTAGCTGTTTATTAGAAATGGGTAGCTGTCAGTATTGGCTGCAAAATATAGAAATAAACAACCCCAAAACAACATAATTTTGACTTTTGACCCAGACCAAAGTTCTCATGATACCCATGCACTGAAAAAAGGGATTGGCCAGCTCTTGGATTTACGTAAGCATCTTGTGTGTATTTAACACAAGTGCCTCATGCTTTAAAGTTAAATTGTAACTATATAGAGTAGAAACTACATGATATGCAGAGCGGGTAGATTAAATTGTTCATATCATGTTCGAGTGAAGTAAGTCAATAATATAGCAATGTTAAATCCCGCGACACTGCACAGGATTTCAGTCTTGCGTGCTTTGTATCGTGGTTTGACATCTCAGTCAAGTCAAGCAGCCGCCTCTACTTTTTTTGGTATACCGAAAAAAGTAAATTGGGTGGTTGTTACATTTACAAAAGTCTACCTTGTAATTTGAACATAAAAATTTCATGTTTCTATCTTGAACGTAATTAAATCATGTAGGATCTATATGAAATTCAACAACTTAATTTGTTCTTGTTGAGATGACATGATACAATCTAGTAAGAGTGGTTAGTTGCTGGACTCATGAAATTCACGAGATCGCATGAGATTTCAAACTGCAGGAAAATCAGTGGAGTTATGAGGCAGAAAACTACTCACACACCACCTGTCGAGGACAAAAACGTACAGAAGATTCTGCATCAACCCTTGAAATCATAGCTTTCCTAGTGTTGCTGATTCTGGATTGATGGCATGGAGGTTAGTGCTGTTGCCTCACAGCAAGAAGGTCCTGGGTTCAAATCCACAATCTGGCTAGTTTGCAGTGGTTTCTCTCTGGGTATTCTGGTTTCTTCCCACAGTTAAAAGTCATACAGTTGTTAGGTTAGGTTAATTGGTGATTCTAAATTACCCGTGAATGTTAGTGCAAATGGTTGTTTGCCTCTATGTGATAGGCTGGTGAGCTATCCAGGGTGCACCCTGCCTTGTAACCTATCACTTCTGGGTTATGCCCCAACCACCCTGCAACCAGGATAAAGGAAGGAGGATGGTTGTTGTTGTAGATCCATTCAACTTCTATGGTAACCACACTCTAAATTTTGTTGAACATTATGTGGTATGAAGACAGCATGTAGTATTTAAGTGACCAAGTAGTACTGGGGTAAAAGTTATTGAATAGTGTTGAAATAAAATGACAAAATTGTGAAGGATTAAAATATTCCAAGAGCTCAATTTACTTCATCTAAACATGTGTCAATCGCGTTTTATCAACACAAAATGTACAGGTTAATTGAATATGAATAAGTTGTGTTGATTTAACTCAGTTGTTTAAGTTTCTGCCAAAGCAAAACATTTGTGTGAAACCAATGTCCACTATTGAATTAAGTAAATCCAACATGGCCTTTTTTTCAGTGTGGGCTGAATTTGGCGCTGTGTTACATTGTGGAATATACATAGTATATTTACTAACAGTGGGAATTGATCACAGATTTTTCAGCGACAAACACTATCAATAAATACTTTTTAAATGACTTTTCTCAGTATACATTTTCATCAAGACCATGCAAAGTTTTTGGATTAGGACAAACTGACTTGGTCACCTTTAAAGTACTCCCTCTAACTATCAAATCAAATTCAGTCTTGGAAAATCAGAGTGAAAGTAAAAAAATAATTTAAAAAAAGCTATAAACTATATATCAAAATGCCGCCCTTCAATAACAGTGGGAAAAAAAATTACCACTCCTTCATAGAAAGAGAATGGATAAGAAAAGCAGAGTGTATGAAACTAACAAAAAACAAGTACAAGATGGATTTCCTACAGAGGCTAGGCTGCCATGATGTAGAAAACACAAACAGGCAAGGGAAATCACAAAAATGCACAATCAGAAATATATATTGCAAGTGTAAGAGGATATATTCAGTTATTGTGAAGATCTAAGAGGGGGGAGACACTGTATAGCCCTTTCTGTAACTTTATTTAACTTTTTGTTTTTCCCAAGAAGTCCCACTGACTATATCTTGAGAAAGTGAATTCTATGGTATATACCATCACCACAGAAAAAGCAACCAAGAGTAATAACAAGCTGTGGGAGGGGTACAGAGTGGCACAGAGACACAGGGAAAGTAAGAAAGGGAGGAACACATGGAGAGAGATATGAAAGAGATGATGAGCAAAGGAAGAAAGTTTGTGTGAGCTTACTACACTGTGTGACTCAGACAGTGGTGTGGTGGGCCCATGATTCACCCTGTGGCTTCAACCTTAATCTGACTGAAAGGTCAACGTTTCCTTTAAACTGCCTGTTTCTGCTTCACTCTGTGTAGACCACAGTTCAGTTATTGACTGGTAAAAGTGTGCGCATGCAACCAGTATTAAAAAAGTACTATACCTGTATGCTTTCCCTTACTTCACCAGCAGGGCTCCTGCCAATTTCTATTTCTTCAGCCCAAACCCCATCACCCTGAACCACAGAGCACATATCGTGATAGAAGAATTTCAACAGGGATCAACTGACCACCTAGCCTACTACTTATGCGTGAAAATATGTGTGTGTGGGGGGGTGGGTATCATTGTTAAAATACAGATTCAGAAGTTCATCTATTGACACCCACAGCTAATGGCAAAGTGATAACAAAGTTGTTAAAGGACTCATGCGGATTTAGAAACTCATGGTTTCACACTCCATTGACTTACACAGTAACTGCTGAGTATGCCACAGGATTTGTCATTTTCTCTGGAACGTATTCTGAAGAGGAGGTTTAATGTTGATCACTTGGATTTAGTTGTAACATTCTGCTTAAATTCAAAATGAACACAACATATAGATACCATGCAAGTAAAAGTAGTAGTACAGTAATGCACCATGTTGGATGGATGCAGGGAAGCTTTGTTAGGTTAAATCAAGGATGGCAGACATTAATTTATATTTAAGCCAATGATGTTAATTCGATTCCCTGAATTCCACCTTTATACAAGCTTTCTACTGTGTAGGAGTTGGAAACCATCCATAATAATTCATGTAGTATTGAAAAATTGAAATATTTAAATCCATAAAGAGGAATGACTTACTGAGCAGTACCACAGCTCAGCTGATCACAGCCTGTACACAAACTCTACTGGAGCTCACAATAAAAATGATTGGTTTTTTCTGTTTGTGTTCAACGTGACAGATGTTCAAGCTGAGTATGTTATGTAAAATTACAATTTAAGTTGAAATAAAGTTTGTATTCTTTTGTATTATAGGTATTTTATTATGGTATTAATATGAGATGAGTTGAGGGTAGCTGGGCAAACAGATAGATGTCTGGTAGAAATGTACTTTTGCCACTTCTGAAGTACAGTAGCTTCCACTTACCTCAATAGCATGCGATATATTAAAATGGAATTAATGGAGATGAGTGATTGGACATCAATAAGGGATTAACAGTAGCAAGAGAAACAACAAAGAGAAGCAATATTCCCCTCCCAGGGGATCAGCATCATGATCCTCATCCCTGCTGTAACAACATCCACATAAACATCATCAGCGTAATTACAGACATCACTATATGATCATCATGATTAACTCAACACTTGCTGTTTTCCACTTACCTTGGCGTATCCTAAAGAGAGTAATGGGTCCAGGTATCCTCTGATCTGATCTAAACAAAAATACTTTTCACAAATTCTATCTATATATCACCAGTTGGGTTTCTGAACCAAGTCCATCCCATCAGTAGAGGCTACGCAAAGTTAAACCCCGCCTGCTCACTGCCCCACTGTCTCGGTGGTTAGGGTGCCAGATCACTGGTGTGCAGTTTGATTTGAGTGACCCAGTTATGGTGGAGGTCTGAGAAGGAAAGGAGGTTGTTTGCACTAATGGCTGATTGGTGGATGGGGTGTTGCTGTGTGGAGAGTATTAGCATAACTAAGTGGCAGTTAATTAATGTAAAGATTGCAAAGATTAATGTGCCCCCCTTGTGGAAGTGGGAAAGAGAAGACTGGCAGCAGAAAGGAATAGCCCATGCTTCACATGTATTTGACAAAGGAAAAAACTATATAAGGGATCAATTAACACAACTGCAAAGAGATTATTATAGAAAAAATCCTTTTATTTTAACTAGAATATTGTATTTGTGCCTTTGCTCCAGTCCGAAAACTTTGTTGTACATGTGTGTACATGTTCCTGCATGCATCAGTGCACGTTTATTTATGTAAATAAAAAAATATGTGCATGTGCTGCCTATAAATAAGTAATGAGCAAGGGGTTGTGTTTGCATGTGTGAGCACTTCTTGCATGCTTCCATGAAACTAACACTAAATCTACATTTGGGTAAATGACCTACAACCAGAGACTGCTGTGTTTGGTTTAGCCTCACAGCTGAGTGGAGAAAGACACCAGCAGATTTACTGCATATGTACACATCCACCCATGCAGGCATGCAGATGTGTGCTTGCACACACACACACGGACAAAACCAAAGCACATAAATACATTGTTCCATCATTCACTGGTGCAGTTTATGGAGGAAGGCAGTAAGTGTGCAGGAAGCAGGAGGAAGAAAAAACAAGGAGGGTAAGAACATGAAAGATGGGGGAATAAGAGGAGAAAGAAGAAGATGTGACAAATAAAAGGTAACAGTGAATGTGAAGAGCAGTGTTTGGTCACCCCATTTTAAAAACATTTTAAAGCTGTTTAAAAACAGCTGAGACACGGAGGATAAGATCAGTTTTATGACTGAGAGATGGAGAGAGGGAGAGCTAAATCTCTTGTTCGCACCCTGTACAGGTAACAGCATGTTCTACCCTCTAGTCCAATAACCGGTCTCTTGGATCCATCCAAATTGAAAAGCACAAGTGCATCTAATGCGCATTGCTCTCTACTCTCATTTCCCTTCACAAATTCCATTCCTCCTTTTTAATGCCTTCATTTGTCTTTTGGCCTCTCTTTCCGTTTGTCTCATTCTTTTCCATCTTCTTGTTATTCTTTGTCCTTCCTTTCTTCCCCATTATTTCAGCGGAAATTTGGCCACCATAATAATAGAATCTATTTGACTGCAATCACTCACCACTACCTCGGCTTTCCACTGTTCATTTTTACCTAGAAAGGTCAAGTACTCTTTAGGTAACTATGATCTGACCTGCAAACCCAATAGGCAGGATCCAGGTCAGTGTTCTCACACTGTGTGCACTCTTTCTTTCTCAGACACTGCAAAGGCAGTGGCAAACAAGATAAGAAGTATCATTGTGTTTCCTTTTTCCACAGTTTCGTTCTTCCTGCTGGGACTACAAATCTAAAACCCTTCTGGTTCTTATGCACCATTTTTTTTAGAAAAAAAAAAAAAGCCAGACATTTCATTTGTAATGCCTCTTATTCATTTTTTGACATGACCTATTTGAACCCGTCTTTTGTGTTTACCGCTAGCTGCAATCTTGTAAGCTGTTTAAGGCTACAAAAGCCACATTTTGGCAACACTAAATATTGCTGATTCTGGCCAAGTAAGCAGCAGTCATAGTGATAACTAAAATTCATTTAAGATTATGTGTTTGATTCTTTTTCTTTTAATAAGTATGATCATAGCAATCCCTCTGCACTATATTGGCACTATAGTTAATTATCTATTACAAAAACATTTTAGTGGGTGCCAGTTCATTTAGTTACCGAGGAGACACTTTTACATTAGATAGAAAAACTTATCTGCCTGAAATATCAGCCCAGTCTTGTATCCGAAGTGCATAAGGGGTCACTGAATACACTGGTATATATAAAACTAATGTGAATCATACACTTTGCCAAGCTGCAGTAACTTTTAGAATCTGCTCTAAGAAGAATATGATCTACTTCCAAGTTCTGATGTAAAATGGCTCAGCTTCATAGGAACCAACCACAATGTATCATTTAATTTGTTAGCCACCCATGCATTTATATACATAAATAAATGAGGGGGGGGGGACCTTCATGCAGGACCTTTAAGGATTTTTCATATCACGTAAGCAGTAAACCTAAATGGTTGCTGTTCCTTGTTTCTCCCCTGCTTGTCTCTCTTCCTTCCTCCCTCTTTCGAACCCTCTTTCTCTCTCCTCTCCCATCCATCTTCACCTCGACTTTCATATATCTCTCTTCCTTTTTTTCCCCCGGTAGCCTGGGCTAATTGTTACATCGTTCTAGCACTAAAGTTGCCCTGTGTAGGAAGCTTGGCTGATTGCCGCTGGGTCTAACGCAGCATGGGGGAAGGGGAATTGAACAAGCATTGGCCGTCAGAGCTGGTTAGCTTCACAGAGCTCCTGTCACAACTACACTCACAATGCAACCTGTTTACTACCCAAGCCCCCTGCAATTACCAGCTCCCCAGCAGGGGCCAAGCTAGCGCCTGGGGAGAACTAACACTATCAGCTGAAAGGGGGACTGAACAAGGAGAGAGGAGGGAGAGCCCCATTAAGAGGCTGAGCCAGGGTTGTGGGTAAGCGACAAATTCTACAGGGACAAGCATGGTGCGAATATGTATGTGTGTGTGTCTGTAGATGTGTGTATTTGTGTGAGTGCACAGGTGAAATAATTTGGGAATTTGAACTGAAGGAGGCAGACAAGAAAGGAAAAAAAAGAGATTAACTAAGCACAAGAAAGGCAGGTAATGGATGCGTTACATTATAGGGTCTTCTCTTAAAATCAGCCTCTTTCTATTAGTCTATAAACCCACCATCAAAATGATTAAATCAATGAAGAAAGATACTATTTACGCAGTAAGAAGCCATAACAAATGGATAAGGATTTTAAGATGCCAGGAAAGAATAAAAGTGGATAACAGTATTGATGTGTTGAGTATGTAGTTGCATTTCAATCAACCTGTCACCATGACCTGGCCCTTGACTCACTGGGACAGTGGGGCAGTGAAACAGGCAGCAGCACGGGACCCCTACAACACAATGCTGCATCTAAACAGTCAATGTTGGGCAATGGGGGGGTAGTCTCAGTTTTATTTTAAAGAAAACAAAATTCATAAATATCTCTGAAATCATCAATAATATTTTTTCTGAGTGTTAGTAAGTAAATGACATCAACGATTTTTGTGAGGCAATGTTGCAGTGCTGTTAACCTTAACATTTAAGGAGGCACAACAAAGTGTTTCCAGAAGCTGATACTAACTTTGGCTGCATGAGAACATATTTCAAAAGCATTTTTTTTTTCATAAAAATAGATGATGGAACTTGCACCGAAGTCACATTTAAGTGGCATGTTAAGTAAATTTTAACAATTACTGTGGATGCACAAATAGCATGCAGTCCTGGCATTACATGGCCTTTCACAGTTGTTTTCTTTCTCCAGTTCCAGCATACATTTATTTTTATTTGACTGCAACAGACTCTTAAAAATGTTGTACAGTGTTTCAGGTTAAAACACTTCAACATTGGAGTGTCACTCTCAAAAATGTCTGTTACCTGCTTAAGCCTAGAAGTAGAACTGAAGTAGAATTTGAAGCAGAATTTTGTACCTTTGCCTAGTACCTTTTTTTCAAGATACAGTATAATAAGTCCCATTGTAAAACTGAAGTGTGCAAGGACAGGTCAAAGAAGGTCTGAAAAGGAGAGGTCATCTCTGAATGATAAGCTGGTTGGCATTTGTGGCTGGCATTGGCAAGTTAGAGGATATTTTAAAAAGATCAAGAAACTTTAAGTGCATCTTAGTCTAAGCAGCCAATAATTTGATTTTGTAGATGTTACTTTTCCTCTCTTACCCTTTTTGATTTCATGACATTTGTTAGTTCAGAAACATTGTGTTAGGGAGCCCGTACTGCCTGGACTAACTGTTATTAAACTCTTGATATGTGCCACAGACTTCACATTTCCCCAAGAGTATCTGACAAAAAACACCTTTTCCCCTTCTTACCTTATTTACCTTTATTGGTGGAGTAAACTGTCCACTGTTGTCCCAGTGTGTCCTCTATAACCCAAACCTATGGCTAATATCTCAATGAAATAATGTGTTGCACATTCTTATCTATATTGTATCCCAATGCTACATTTCTGTTTGATCTATCACCCCTCCCCCTAATCCTACTTCATCCACCGACCTATAATTCATCAGATACTCTTGGAAGCCATTCCCACCTGAAATCTCATCATCCATCCAATCAGTCTTTCATCTTTCCTCTTGCAATCTTTCCATCTCTCCCCATCTTGATCTTTTCTAACGGTGGGAATAGCTGTAGTGAAAGTCAGCTGTGGTCTTGAAGTGGAAGGAGCATTTTTTTTTTTCTTTTTCTCCCTGCCCACTTACACTGCACATCTACACGGATGGACTTGATGGCAGCCACCCCCACCCCGTTGTCAGCCTTGCAGTAGTAGCGACCTCCCTGCACCCTCTGGATGCCCTCAATGCGTAGTGTCTCATTGTAGATGGATGTTTCCTGGAACTTGTCTGACGCACTGCCTGCTGTCTTCGTCCACCGTACCTGAAGAGAGTGGGGGAAGGGTGGAGATGTTAAGAAGACGAAAGTGCTGTCGAAGGCAGTGAGTTATGTTAAAGGACAGAATCAGTCAAGTGTAACAGAAAAAAGTTGAGAAGGCAACAGAGCAAAGTTCTTCAAAAATGCACTTCTTTAAAAACATGAAAATCAAAAATGTAAACAAAAAAGTAGAAAAAGTCTCTGCGCCCAAAATCCTTGTGCAAGTACACATCTTGTAAAAACACCAATAAAATAATAACACATAGCGGTGACACTAACAAACACTGGCAAAGCACAACAAGATATTGTTCTTATCTGTCGATAGACAGAAAACAGATGTTCACTAAATGTTAGCAACACACTCAAGTAATATGCATTGCAAGTGTGTATGACCCTCAGAAGGAAAAAAGACTGCATCACTGTCAGTAAATTAAGTTAATGTAAATATCTGTCTGGTAGTCAAATAGGTCAAATACTCATTTATCAGCATGATTTGTTTTAAAACAGTGATCTGAAACTCCTTTCTAATTTTCTGTGGCAGTTGGCACAAGCATGCTGAAAGACTTGGAGTAGTTGGATGCATATCCTACCTAATTAATCATTTAAAACAATCCACACAAACAAGTGGAAGTGACCTGCAGAAATGCCAAGTCTGTATAAAGACAATTCCTTAATTTACTGTGTAGGTCATTTAATTGCATATATAGCAAATTAACATTATAAATGATTTTCTTTCACTGAGATAAAATCTGCCTTCTCCATAGAGAGGGAGTTAACAGCACTAAGCTCTGTACTCATGGTGTCTGTGATACTCAGACCATTAAGAGTTTTGACAAATTCTATATGGCTTTTCCACGCTTCAATTATCCTATCAAGCCATGGGAGCACCGCACGGCCGACAGCTACATGACACTTTCACTTGAATAATCAAACCCACAAACATTCGTGCACACACACAGATGCATAAAAGCCTGCAAACTCATCAGCACTGGAATGGTTTCCTCTTGCATATGTATCTGTATAACTATGTGTATACAGTCCATTAATCCCTATTAACCCTACTGTCTGTTATCAACCTCAGCAAGACTATCAACCATGTCCTGTTAAGGAGGTCAGAGAGGATAATAGGCAAAAGTCACTGATATAGAGCGATTGTCTGTATGTGTCCATGCAAACGTTTGCGTGTGGAAGTGTGCATTACCATTTTCATGCACTCTACTCTGCTTGTGTTCCTGGATCTGTACATCATATCTGGTTACCAATTCACTCCCACATATATGTGTGTGTCTGTCTGTGTGTTGATTAGAAAACAGGTTATATGGATTAGCAGATTATCAGTGCCTGTGTAAATGCGCTCTGTCTGTTTATTCAGCTCTGTTTGTGGGAGGGATTTGGAGGAGACAGACTGCCATTGATCAACCGGCCAAGGTGAGCAATGAAGCGAACCCTGTCTGTCCACGGTTTAGTGGCTCTAGTTTGGATGAGGGCACGTGTTTGTGTGTGGGTGTCTTTTGTGGACCTTTTTGAGACACACAAAGGGAGAGAGTGAAAGTGAGCATGAAGTGTGCATTTGTGTTTTCCTGCTTATCATTTTCTATGCAAGGATTAAAAGATGAGTCAAAATCTTACAAATTGTGAACACTTTGTTTGCTGAAGTTTTGTAGAAGTAGCATTTTAGAGTTATTCATAGGTTTTAAGTTCAGGGCCATTAGGCTCAAGTTCACTAGAATCTTAATGACAAGATTATGTACTAAGAATTTAAACTTAGGGAGAAATATACTACATCTCAGTTAAAGGCAGTTGTGTGCTTGATGATGTGTGTATACATGATGAAATTGTGAATGTAAAAATGAGGCTGAACATGAAATCTTGATAATGTATTGCACTCAAAATATTGAAGAAAGTCTGTGCAACATTTAAGTTTTCCATAATATTCCTGCTAAGAATAATGTAAAATAAGGAGATCGCAGGGTAAAGAGAGACAAATATGTAAGGAAGGAGTTTTACTTGGTTAGAAATAGTAGGTCTGTGTGAGGGAAAAATAAGGTCTGCATATGTAAGTGAGATATAGTTTTTTTTTCCAGCCTGCGAGAGTGAGTAAGAAAAAGAATAAGAGGGAATGATATATACTGTATTGCTGGCAGCTGTATGATGGGAAGAGAAAAAGTGCATCACACTGGGAGTTGCTCCACCAGGGTGGCAGATGAAGCAAAATAGAAGGAGGTGATACTGTGAATAAAGGAGATATTGTGTGCAATGCAGATGACAAACCAGGCGGCAGAGAAGCCTTTATCTGCCTGCGACACCAGCAGCTTAAAACTATCACCTGCACTCTCTTTCTCTGACCTCCTTCACCCTCCCTCTACACCTCTTTCTTTTCTTTTTCCTTCAATAGCCAGTGCCTTTTTTTCCTACTCCAGTCCTGAAAGATTGGTCTGGATATCTCTCTTAGTCCCTCATCTTATCCCTGTCTGGGCGCTTTTCTTGATACCTTTCTTTTATTTCTTTACAAAGTACAGGAAAGCCAAACACTCACTTGTCATCAGATTTTGTGTCTACATACACCTCCATTTACACACATGAAAGACACATATTTCCCCAGACTTACTCCCCCATCCACATGCTGGGAGATGAAGACACATTTGTTGAGTCAGAGACTTATAATATTAGCTCTTACATTCGGTTAGAAGTGTAATGTGAAGGGAAGTTTTGGTGTCCCATTGGATTGAGCCTGACATGAAAAGCGGCAGTTTTGTTCACTTTTTCTGTATTCAGGTGGTGATCTGTGTGCTGTCTAGGGCACAGATGTTTCAACAGGAGCATAGAAACAGCGCCAAGGAAAGAAGAACAACCTTTTCAGAGTATTTCAGGTGAAGGTTTAGGGGCCACTTGGTGTTTGTAAGGAAGGTGGGTGGGTTGGCCATTACGCCTTCTTTGAATGGGGTCATAGAATGCACTAAAATACTGGCCAGACTTAAATAAGCTAGTAAATGTTCCATTAGTGGCCAAGTGCTATGTGTTATTCGTTTATAGTATTTTCATCTTAGAGCATTTATTTCCTACCAGTGCATTACACTTTGCACACCATTAAAACCATTAGGACTGATAACATATCCATTTAATCATATGATATGTCTAACATAATTTTGAGTTATTATTGTTTAGTGAAACACTCTTTTAATTTTGGCTTAAAGGTGAACTTTTGGTACCTTCAGCAGCAGTCGTCTCCAGCCGTGTGCAAACTGCAGCAACAGTGTTTTTGATAAGTTGTTTTGGAAAGTATCATGGACGCTTCGTATTTATTTGATTCAAATAAACAGACCTGCTTGTCAGTGTCAAACATATTGCGACCCAACTAGCAAGTTAACATTTTCTGAGCAGCTCAAAGCTTCACCAGCCACAGTAAATATGCTGTGCTCCATAATACAGTTGGAAATTTGAACAATACCAGGTCCAAGTGAATTAGAAACACACACCTTGCTAAAACTACTGAAATCCAATACAAGGGCCCTGATAAAAACCAGTTTTTGAAGCTTATAATCCTCAGTAGACTTAATATAGAGCATTTAATGTTCAACATCCTTCCAAAATGTCCAGACAGTTGAATAAATGGCTCCTTCTCACAGCGACAACAAAACTAAACATTACAAGCTTTGAGTAAAGGACGGATTTATTATAGAGCTGTTGTATTGGATTTTAATGGATTTACTGTACCTATACTGGCAAAAGATACAGCCTGAAATCAGAAATTCTGGAAAAGGAAAAGAGAGAACGACAGCAGGCACTAATTATGCATGATGAATATGGATCTGAAACATTGATGGCATGCTTAGGAAGAAATGAGACAGCTACAAGGAGAAGAGAAGAGAAGATTGTTTAGGTGATAGGGAAGAAGAGGGCTCATGTGTGTTGACTATCCTGATAGGTCATTGGCCAGCAACTGTCAAATGTCTCTGTCTATTTGTTTTCGACTGTGTGTCTCTATGTGTGTGGTTGCCTTATTATCTCCTTTCTTTCTCAGCCCGTCTCTGTTTAATTCTGTCCCTCTATGATTCTGGCATTATCCTTCACATTTTTACTTTACATGTCGACACGACACAAACATGTTCCTCCCTCTCTGCATCGTACCATAAGGTTCTCACTTCACTCCTCAGACTGACACATCAGAGAGAATCAGCAGGATCTAGCAGATATGGTCCAGTGCCTGTAAGACACCATTGCACTGTTGTTCAAACTGGAAACTGACAGAACAACACAACAATACATCAGAGGCCTTAATACGGACATTTAGCTAGAAAAAGGATTTTGAGATGTTTCTACCATATTCCTCTCTATGCTAACCTGCAACATTCAGCTCACTGGCCACAAATAATGAAAATAAAACACAAGCAAACAAAATTTCTTCACCAGATGGTAAATAAATTGGATGTTGTTCACAAATTGGACAGGTCACTCCTGTGGACACCTGCTGTGCTCCACACCTAAAGTCAATAACGTTTGCAGTTGCTAATATGGTGTAATTTAACTACGTTGCTTTCTTTGATTCAAAGAAGTCAAATTGCACACTTAACAGAGAGATTTAGCTTTAAAACAAGGACATGCACAACCACTCAGTAAAACAAAGTGAAAATTAAATCCTTCCATGTTTGACATCACTGTAAGCAAAGCTTAGCTTGCAAGGCTTTCCCACCTCTATACAACTGCTTCCCGTGGCGCTACAGAAGTTGAATCCTTTATATTCCCTCTCAGTAACTCACAGAGAGCCTGCTAGGCTTGCCTTCCACAATTTTCCTAACTCTCTTCTTGATGTAGCACCAGCAGAGTTGACGATACAGTGCTTTATCCGTCCAACTGGCTCACTTACCGTGAATGGGCTTAAGATGGTAATCCTGTTATCGGGGAATACTACTTGGCACGGATGCAGACCCACACTCACACACACAGGCACTAAGGCATACATGAATGCACGCACAAGCACGGAAGATGCAACATCTGAGGGGAAGTGTGGGAAAGAAAGGGTGAAAGTAAATAGAATATCAGTAAAATTATGATGAAAAAATGCATAGTCCAGGTTGACAGCAGCAGCTTGAACTGATAAACACTGAAGTAATTATCCCAGCTCTGGTTTACGAACAATGGCTTTATTGAATAACTAAAAGTGACAAGGTGTGGATGACATGCAGCATAAGTCAAAACATCTACTGCATAGAAATATCTCTTTTAATTATCTGTCACAGCAGAGCAGAGGTGGATGGAGAGTATTTGCAAGAAAATTGGAATACGTGGGTTTCTAAAAGAGTTAGCACCAATGGCAAATAATAAATATAAGTTAAAGAACGGAGTTTGCCTATGTGCATCACAATCTGGTCTACTGCTTATCATTCCATTAACTCTTTTACTGTGTGATGACGAGCTTAAGGCCTTTTTCTTTCCTTTTACCCCTAAATAGAATAAACATATTTGTTTAGAGTGGTTCCCGGTTTTCTCCGTGTATCACTCCATTAAAAAAACACAAAAAATGACTCTGTTTGTGTGGAACATCAGCCATCCCTCTGTGCACAGATCACAGAAAAAAAGTTCAATAAAACTGACTCATTGATATTGAACACATCATCCTTCTCTCTAACCTTGTCATACAATATGGATGTCTTTATCACTCTTTTTGCCTCTGTAATATGAAACTAAGGCTGTGATAACATTACAGGAATCAGAAGAATCATCAGCATTTACAAAAAAAGGCATAATCTTGAAAATAATAAAAATAAATGCATGTGGTTAACAAAGTCATTTACATTTGCCTGCATAGCATACAGATGTTAAAACACTTAACATCAGCACTTTCTTAGTTTCAAAACGTGTGATTTATGAATATTCAGTTAATGTGCCTTCTTGAGGGCAAGTAAAAAGAAATGCACTATTTACATTTCTGGAAGTGTCTCAATAGTTTGCTCAACATTTGCTTGACCATCAGATAGTTTAAGTCAGAAGAAAACAAACAGGGGCAGACCGCATCAGCAGATATACAGAGCTCTCTCCAAAGTGTCAACAGCCGTCAGCTGCAGTGTCAGCTGCTACCTAACACACTCTGCTCATGTTGGATGTGTTAGCCGTAATGAGTAATGGCTAATTATTACAAGCACGGCATAGGATGGGGAAATTTGAGCATAGCCATCTTTTTTTTTTTGAGTATGTCCTGATCAGATGATGTCAGGCTGCTGAGAAATGAGAAACTGAAGAAGGCTTACACACAAGGGAAGAAAAAGAATCTTATGGATTACTTTGCCCTACGATATCAATTAAAGCACGGATCAACCAATAAAGTCCGAACATCCACGGTTTTGACTTGTGCTCAGACTGAAAAAGCTCTGCGGCTCTAGCTTTCAACAAAGCTATCTTAAATTTTTCCCCACAAAGAGCTCAAATCGTTTAAGTGGGAAACAAATGCAACACCTTTGCTGCGAAACAAGACCCTTATCCCACGCATGCAAACATCTTAATCAGGAAATCACTGGATGCATGAAAGCCACAGCATTCATAATGATGTTCCAAATGCCACAGCAAACTGCTTCTGTTCTAAAAGTGCCTGAAAAAGACTAGAATAAAACAATCTTAAAATGTAATATTACTTTATAACTTTTAAATAAAACATACATCATCAAACAAGCACACATACCTGTCTCTCATTGTCTAGTCTCTAGTCAATACAGACTTTGCTTTTTTTCTGTGGTTTCATTTTAGTTTGTAAGAACAGACGTTTAGACCTTAACTTTATTATTTTTAGTCTCAGAGAGGGTTTCATCTACAAAGCACAGTGTGTGTTACCACGGCAGCAGACACTCCAGAGACACTCAAACATACAGAAAAGGTATGGAAGACTCCAATACAGAGGTCTTCACCCAGGAACATCACCAGCACAAGTATTTTGTTTTGAGATCTAATTTGATGCGGTGTTTGTGTTCTCTCTCAATGTCTCAAGCAGTCAAGGACAGTGATCCTTGCACTCACAGAAAAGCTGTCTGGCTGAACAAGAGTGAAGTGATATGTAGACATGACACAAAAGCTACACTTTAAAGAGGCATCCCTATGTGAAAGACTTGATTAGCCAAGTAGATATATCCTAATCTATTCAAACACATCTTCATGAAGCCAAAAGGCAATGTAACACACAAATACCATAAATGTATAAGAAGCAAGGCAAAAGAAGAAAATTACAATGTAGGTACAATAGCCCACATATGAATCCTTTGTTCAGATATAGTATCAATTAAATTCTAGGCATTGATTTAAAAACAGAAAGTTGGAGAAGGCCTTGGGTTGTTGAATTCGCTTGTTTGTTGTTTAGTTTCAAATCAAAGAAGTCTGAATAGCTCATAACAGCAGATCTAAAAGTGAACTTGGCCTCAAAGCATCTGCTCGTCTATAAACTAACAGTAGTGCTTCAAAATTGATTCTTTAACAAACAATAAGTCAATCGAATATAAGCTGATGAAACTGGACAGTTTCACACTGTTCTTTATTTAGTAATAATACGACATAAACATGGAAGCATGTTTTGCAAATTAATTTTAAAAAAGGGAGTTTTCTCATTCCAACATCCCAAAGCAAGCAAGACGAACCCGCCAAAAAGATGGAAATAAAAGGTATGAGAGCCTTGAAGATTGCTAAACTGGATTCAAATAACTCTGAAAGCATTAGTTTTAATAAATCAATAAACTTTAAATAATAATAGTTATATGATAATAGTTCACCGTGCTACAGTCTCGTTAGGACAAAATTAGACTATGCTTTATTGGCCCAGCCAAACGTAAATTTTAAATGCTTAAAAAAGTTTGTGAACACAATTGAAAGCATGTTCACAGACAACTTGAGTGGAACTACCATGAAAAATGGCAGTTGTTAAAAAAAAATCTAATTGTACTTGTTTAAAATAAATGAGGCATACATTTAATTTTGTGGATGTGAAAACTTCTAAATACTTAAGCCTGTAGACAGCATAACAACAGAATGACCTTCCAAAATACAAAATGGATCGCAACCAATGCCTTTTTATGGAGCATGTGAAATACAAGATCTGAAGCAGATGTTTTGCCTCATCTTGTGATTTATTGTCATCTGTTGTTGAGTTTGGAATACGCTCAAGTAGTCCCGTCTACAAGCGTAAACATAATAAGCACAATTTCCCACCTCATCCTCATGTCTTGATTCTCGTTCTCTTTTATTAGTGGTCAGCATGTCCTCTGCACCGTGCAGCACTTATCATTGCGATTCATCTATCTTGTTAGAGTTTGTTTTCTTATCTCTGCTCTTGATGTCTTTCGTTTGTTCTCGGTTTTCAGTTGGTATTCACATTCATAATCTTGATGACAGACATGTTTTTGTGTATTCAACCACATGTCTAAAAGTGAAACTACCTGGGTGGTGTGTATGCTGAAACATATTTTTTTCTTATGGCTTCAAAGAGATCATGAAAGTAAGTCAAAGATTGCTTGTCTTTTTTGCTGGCTTTGTCATGCAGAGATTTTTTACACGTTACCAATTTTTTATGCAATTTTTTGATGCTTCAAGTTAATAACGATCGTGTTTTATCTCCTTCATCAAGTCCTTAAAATTTTCATGTCCCTTCATCATACCCTTGTATTTTTTACTGCAATAAAAAAAAGGAGAGAGTTGATTGTTTTTAGTTCCAAGTCCATTTCTTCTTCTTCTTCTTCCCCTAACCTGTCTTTTTCGCACTTCTTCTTCTCTCCATCTTTCTTGTCTTTTCTTGCTCTCATCTTCCTCTTCATTCTTCCTCTCCATCCACTTAGGGGTCAAGCAGTGACCTTGTTTGTGTCTAGGTCGTGTTCTTGCTGAGTGCCTGTGCAGCCTCGTGCTGCCACCTGATCAGCTTTGCTTTCAGCCTCACTATCGATCGCATTCCACTCACCCCTCAAGGACAGAAATCCAAAACCATATTCCAGACCGCAGCCCTCATCTTCCTCCCTCCATTCCTTCCTCTTTCCCACTTCTTTTTTCTCTGCCTCTCCACTTTTCTCATCTATAATTCTCTCTCTACCTTTTCCTCGTATAGAATTCATCACGCACGCACACACCCATGCAAGTCTCAAGGTTGCAATGACCAGAAGACCCATGAATAAATAATAAGGAGGTAGGAATCACTTTCAGAAAAACCATTTACTCTCCTATTGTGTTTTTGAAGAAGCTGTGAGAGTGTGTGTGCGAGCTCTATGTGTGTGTAACAAGAAAAGCTTTGTGAGTGAGACTACAGTGCTTTGTTAACTAAAAGCCCCGCTGTCTCAGGAGTTAACTTGAGTGATGCTACGAGCACCTTGTAGGTGACCTCTAACACTGATTTTTTTTTCTTGTGTAGATACTTTGATTTCTTTTTCCTTCTTTCTTTAAAGAGTCTTACAATATTTGTGGGTATAACCAATGAGGGTGGCAGAAGGACAGTGTAGCAGAAAGGAAATGTGTCACCTTGTCTTGAAAAACTCATTCTTTTAAAATTGTCTAAGGTCATTTTTGCCATGAAACAAAACAAAGAGGTGAGTATGGGCCAGCTGTTTTGTTTCCCGTGAACACAATATGCATACAGTTTGACTTTTCCCAAAGCAAGATGGTCCGTGAGCTAAACTGTTTTTGACTTGATATATGCTTTGTTGCAGTTGGTCTGAAGTATAGAGACAATAGAAATGGGAGCGAGAGCTTAAAATGAACAGAAAAAGAGGCAGTGTGGAATGGGGAATTTAAGGAGTTATAGGCAGGGACAGGATGGAGAAAAAATAAGCGTGGAAGAGAGAAGGATAAGACAAGGACGAAAGAAGAGTAAAGGGAAGAAATGACTTGTAGTGAGTGATAAAAAGGAGAGAGCAGAGACTGAGACAATATGAAGGAGAAGGCAGCAACAAAAAGAGGAAAACAGACATAGACAAAGAAAGACATAGACAGAGAAAGAAATGATTAGATTTTTCTCTCCTCTGTATGGATCAGGGTGAGAGCTCCCATTTCAATCCAATCTAGCTCAGGCAAAAGTAAACAATCAGTCTTGATAAAGGATTGGATAAATCCTCAATCAGTCTCATTTTCAGTAAAGAAGCTATTTATTGGGCTGGCCTCACATGGCTAAATTGGATCCTCCTTCTTCTGAGCAAGCTGAAGTGAGAGAGAAAAAGCGGAGAAAGTGAATCATCTGTGAGAAGGCACAGATTAAAGTTTTTGTGAATAAAATGGTCCTTGCATTAAAAAATAATACACAGTATAAAAGTCTTTACTGGTAATACATGTAGACTGAAAATGTAGGAAAAGCCACTGCCAATCAGAACTCATACATCATATTCCTGTGATCTTAAATCGACTCATCAAAATGTGGGACAAGTAGCTCCCTCACAAAGCCAGAAACCAGAGACAGGCAGAACACTCTGAACTGGTATCAAACAACTCGTGATTAATAAAATATAAAGCCCTAATGTTTTTAAAGAGTCAGTGTGGTCTGCTATGGAGTGGGTGTGTTTATCAATAAATGCATTAAAATGTTGTCAGCATAAATTTGTAAGTCTATTGTTTCTCTGAAGGGTGAAAACAGAGAGCATTATGAGGACATTCGTGTTAGAATAGAGTACAGCCATAAATAATAACAAAGCTGCCAGAACACTTGGAACATCTTGCCTGTCTGCCAACACCTAGAGGCCAATACAAACTTCCCAGTTAGGATGGGGAGGGGGGGAAGGACGCAGTTCACTGCAGTAGCTGTCATATCTCTTTTTCTTCTTCATGAGGTGAACATTCAACAGAATAAAGCGACCAGTTCCAAAATAAGATGAAAACAGTTCTACTCCTATGGAAAACAAACAGAAATGATCCAACAGAAAAGAAATAAGATTATTTCTGTAATATTTCTATGTATTACACTATGAGCTACTTGCAAAGTGGCACTTTTACTTTGTTATCAAGTCGTGCATATACAACATAAAGCATTACCTATACATATATTCATTTTCTTTTTCATAAACACATTGGTAGGTTTATAAGATTGCTAAGAAAGATAACACCACATAAACTGTTTTAAAAGGTTTTGACCACACTTTATTTAGACATTTCTTAGTTTTGAAAATACGGATCAGTCTTCTTTTAATAATCTTTCGCCACATGTTTTCACATGTCCTGCACAGTGTATCATATAGCTTTCATATAAAAAGAATTTCAGGCAGAGCTAATACAATAAGAAGACTGTTATTTCTGCAAAAATATATATCAGGCTCTATCGCTCTGTTCTGGGATCTCTCTGCCCTTCAAAGTGCAAATATGAAAAGTATAGTAATGAAGAGAGAGCACTATTCCCCACTTTTTTATGTGTATACATGTAAAGGTAGAGGTTGAGAAAAGAAAAAGCAAAATCCCCAGAACATTGCATGAAATTGGTGGAGGGACTGTGGTAGAAATCTGAGTTAAATTACAGACTGTAAGACTCCAAGTGTCTTCCTATATTCTTTATTCAACCTTTATGAAGGGTCCAAAGGGGTCCAGAAGGGTTTCTTTTCTTTTGTTGTGGGTATGTGGCAACAAAGGAAAAAGAAACCCCCTGCCTATAAAGCTTGGCTTATCACATACATAGAATATCTGCTGTCTGTCTGGAGTGAAAGTAGTTTTACTTTCACAGAACAAAGAACTATGATTCCGAACCTGCTTCTTCTCTCCTAAGGATCATACAAAGTGTCTGTTTCACACCCCAAATTCCTATATACTGATAAAGACAGTTCATATATATGTCAGATAATAGTTAAACAAATTACAAAGAAGACTTATGTTTATAAGCAAACTATGTGTATAGACAATTGTACATAAACTTGCATTAACTTGTGTTTTTCTATTACAGGTCGCAAGAACATGATTTTAAAGTAGTAATATTATCTTTTTGTGGCTAAAAACATCATAAGTTAGATGAATATTAGAGACGTTTCATCCAAAGAATCCCTGAGCTTTATAGGTTGGATTTCTATTGTGTACGTTTACCAAAGTGCAACATGTTAGAGCAAACAGACAAAAACGGCTTTGTGAGCTTTCATTTTTAGTCTACTCACTATGACTAATGTATAAAATGTAATGTACCAGAAAAAAAATACCTGAAACCACAACTTTGTGTGTTGCCAGAAGTGGAGATTCAATATGTGTAAGGAAGAGACTGCATGAGAAGTAAGGATGGATGGAGGAGAAGCTGGGGTGACAAGGATCAAGTTATCAATACAGCCAATAGAGATCAGTGGAAACTCTGTAACCCCAATGGGACACAATGCAGAATGCTACAGTGTGCTATTCAAGCAGAGCACACTCGGACAGAGGTCAGCACTCTGTTTACATCCACTGTAACAGTAAAAATCCTTTTCTGGTTTTTGGATTTGATGTGTCTCATGCTCCCTTAATGAAGGTAGCATAAAACAATAACAAAACACTAGCACACCTGTTTCTAAGTAACAGGTTTATGCTACAACCTTTATTTATGCAATCACTCAATAACATGGCCTTCAAATTCCCTCTCCAATCACCAGATCAGAATCCAAAAGAACATTATTTTGGATGTGATGAATGAAAAAATTTGCAGCATGTATGCACAACTGAAAAATGATCAAATCTGCATAAAAAACAAAATGTGGTACGGTTGTAGATGGTATGGCTGACTGAGGATTTTTCCAAAGTGCCGATCTACTGGGATTTTTACACACAACCATCTCTAAAGTTTCCAGAGAATGGTTCAAAACAGGAAAAAATGAGCAGTGGCTCATGGTGAAAACGCTTTATTGATGGCAGAGTTCAGAGAAAAATCACCACATTCGGTCAAGCTGATGGAAAGGCAACAGTAAAACAAATAACCGGTTAAAAGAACGAGCTTAGAGGGCCCCTAATGAACCACAGCATCAGATGAACACACCAGGTGCCACTCATGTCACCTAAAGACAGAAAGACAGTGAAATGAAAGGATCCGAATTTGGCATAAATACTAGTGTGCATAAGTCCTGATGGTGGGGTAATGGTTTGGGGCATATTTGAGCCCCTTAGTACAAATAGAGCATAATTTGAATGTTGCAGTCCATAAAAGTATTGTTGCTGACTCTGTCCACTGTAAACATCTTATAATGGCAACGCTCAGTATTTCGCAGCTCATATCATTACAGTCTGGTCTCTAAGTTTACTGTACTTAAATGGTACTTCTGGGATGTGGTGGAAGCTAGGAATCAAATCAGGAAGGTGCTGCCCACAAATGTGCAGAAACTGTAATAATATTATGTCGTTTTCAGCCAGATCTCTGAGGGTTGTATCCTGCACTTGCACAATGAATAATTAAGGCAGAAACCAACACAGCTATAGCACAATGTAACTAAGAAAGGATCTGACTTCTCCAGTGCCACCATAATTCCTTGTTATTGACCCCACACTGACCCATTATGTTCTCTTTCTGTGTTTGTATCTTAGCTCTGTCTTCGCCTCTCTTTGTAGTGCATTTTGCATGTGGTTTCAATCTACATTGCAGCTTATTGTTTATTTGAATTGTTATTTTTATTACATTAGCAAATTGCATTACAAAGCTGGGTAAAGCTGGGTAAAACCCATAACCTTTGGTAGAGTTAATAATTTCAAATAGCTCTAGCTAAACAGGTCTGGTCCATCAGCCTGTTCCACATCCTTAACTCTTCATTTCACACAACATGGCTATGACCCTATATACAAGTCTGACAGTTGTTGGCTTTCAGCTTCTTCTGTAACATTTCTAAAATATGTTGAATTGATATACCTTTATTAGTCCCACAAGGGGAAATTTCATGTTGTAAAGAGTGGTTTTAGAAAAATATAAGGATGTTGCTCTTTAATCCAAGGTGACTGACTGTTCTACACTTGGAGTAGCTCAGTAGCAAATCCAACGGGTCCAGGTGCCATTTGACATCATGGAATCTAACACTAACAAAAACACCTAAAAGTTTAGAAGTGCTTGGACCTTTGGCTTAGATGGTTTTAAATCAGAAGTGGGTGTTTATAATAATACTCACAATGATGTCTAAATGAGCAAATGTGGCCATAGTAATTAACTTATTTTCTTCAAATTTGATCGACTAAATAATCATATCTTTACTTTATTTGAAATATCTATAAAATTGTCAAGCAATTTACATATATATTTCCTCTTCAACTTTGAATGTGAATGATATAATAAAGATATATTACTTCTCATTCAATTTCTGGTGCAAGGACAGAGAAAACCAAATGTTTTCTGAGCTGCAACTCTTTGCTAGTTCTTTATTTGTCTTTTCCATCTCTAACTGCCTCTGTTTGTTAGTTTGTGTCTACATACACGTTTCCTCACTGACGGCAGCACATGCACTAACTCAACCGATGTCTCTTTGCCAGAGGCACTGTACGTCTTGTCTGTGCATACACCATATATATTTTACATTCTGACAATGTGACCAAAGTGATCATTATTCAAAATACAGTTCCACCTCCGACCAAGAGAACAAGCAATCACTGACGCAATTTCCTACATCTTTGAACTGCTCTAGGGGAATGAACTTGTGTAGTATGTGTTATGCAGAGTATGTTTTGTGTAATGATTATTCCAGTGTTGCTGAAAATAAAAGTTTTATTAAAAGTTGCATTTGTTCCTGGGAACGCGGCCTGTAAATTTAAAGTGTACGTCTGTATGTGTGTGTGTCTATGCTTGTATCCAAGAGCAAGCGAGTCACAGAGACGGAGAGAATTGGAGGAAACAAATAGGAGAGGAAAGACAGCCACTCTTAGTATGGGCAGGTAAGGTCAACAGTTTGGTATGTAATTAGATTCTGCGCCTTTTGTACAAATGATTGTTTTGCATCTGCAGAGTCATGCAATCAAGCCCTTTTTCGTTGTTTTTTTTTTCAAACACACACTCTCATACACATCCATCGTCGAGTTACACATACACACAAATAGAAGAAAACAAGGCTTAGACACAGGCACTGTTTTATTCATGCTGATGTGATGCCAGTGGACATGCACCCGTGAGGAACACTGCTTTTCTCACCTCACACACTTGCACACAAGTACACACAACACACACAACCCCTCCACAGTCACCTCAGTTCATTTCATTTCATCTAGCTATGTACGCTCACACAGATGTATGCTCACAGAGAGATCCTGATGCAAAATGTTTCACTGGGGTTCAACCCAGGGAGCCAGATGGGTCGAGGGTGGACTGCACCTCCTGCTCAACTTTTATGTGTGTGCTGTTTGGAAAGTATTTTTCACTATTTGTTAATGCGTATATTTTGGTGTTAGTATGGTCATATATTTTAAGGACTGCTTATATGTACATAGTGTGTATTTAAAATATGTCTTTATAAAAGATTAAAGCAATCCTCCTTTCAAGTATACAAATTGCTAATGCACGCAAAGCCTAGCATGCACAATGCTTTCATCCTTACTTCTTTCTAATGCAGCTTAATATATACCCATTACTTATTTATAGTCACAGTGCATGTGATCATTCTTGTGCTAGTTTTGAGAACTTTATTTTTATAGTACAACATAACTATAATATAACAATAATAAAGTTTGTCATTTACAAAAGATCCATTACTGTAGCTGGACAGTTAGCCTCGCCAAAGGCAGGTATTTTAAATAAACTGAAACAGTTTAAGTACAGAGTACAGATTTTTCCATTTTAATCGTTCTGTAGAACTTAACTGATTATATTAAGTCAGAAAGCAGATTCTTTATATAAAGCTGCCCCTACTCATCAAAACCATTTTAAAGGGCTAAATTATATGTACTGAATCTCTTTCTCCTTCTTTGTCACATACAGACGAAGATATATACGTGTATTTACAGAAATAATGAGAAAAGGCCACGCTCTAGGTTCCTTTGGACTCAAAAGTGGGTGGGCAGAGGCATAAGCTAATCGTTAGGCTTTTGCCCAGCAAGCTGGGATTCCAGTCCTGTCTGAACTATTAACATCTGATGTTCTTTTTTTGCCTTTTTGTTTTCAATGTTTCCTTATTTAGGATAAGGCACAAAAAACTACTTGTTTCAGATTACAGAGTACATGGCCCAAAATGTATTTTGTAACGTATTCCTTTATATTACTCAATGAGAGTAACGTATTCTGAGTACTTTGGATGGTTACACTGGATTGGTTTAAGAAATGGTAACTGTTTTGGTTAAAATACATCCTTTTGCAGGTAAAACGGAGTTCATGTACTAAACTCCCTGTAAAACCAGAACACCAGTGGCATTGTAGCTCAGATGGCTCAGAAAACCACCTCACTTTACATGTTATTTCTTGTAAAATGACAAATGTGACCGTTACCTTGAGCTTCAGCACAATTTCAGTGAAGAGCCATTAGGTAATCCTTCTCTATAGGTTTAATTACATTTTGAACAATACTGTAGGAAGAGTAATATTTATTGTGAAATGCGCAGGTGGAAACACGGTCATCAGTTGCTCATTCAAATGAGATAAAAATGATACTAAAATGGTGCTAAAGTGTGTATGTAACAAGTTTGGAGTTGGCTTAAATGTTTCACAGAGTGAACAAAGGAAAGTATGGCTTTAGTTAATTCCAGTGTAAACAGAGTAAATTAAGAGATTATGTGACTAAACACAAACAAAAGAATGACACGATAAACATAAGTAATGACTAACTGGTGATTCATACTATTTATGCTACCGTGTACAGGGCAACTGATGGTAATCATAAAATGTGTCCATGTTGCCTGAAGTGTTTTCAGTCACCAGCATGTTTTGCCTGAAAGTGCTGCAGTGAAAATAGTCCCTACATGTAAACAAAGCTGAATTTTACCAGCTTTGAGGAGGTGTTCATGCATTATAACAACATCATCATCTTCACATGACCTTAGGCTTTCTTATATTTGTCTTGGGAAAATAGCAAATAAAGACAGAAAAACTAGAGTTTGAACACTGAGAATCCAGCAAGACAGGAAAGATCTGAAAATGTGGAAATTCTTGATGACAGTCGGCTGATCAATGCTCTTTGATTATACTACTGCAATCAGTGATAGACTCTGACTAACCAAAGGACACATGGGTGCTACTTTCATAAATATGGTATGGTCTTATCAGCTTTAGTTTGATCCATTTCATACATAAAATACAGGAATTTTATGTATTAGATTTTTTTAAATGCCAGTTTTAATAAACTACATAAATGCATTTTAATAGATAATATATCAAACACAGGAAAAGTTTAAATCAAAACATTTACCAGACTAAATGAGAGTAGCCCATATGGTTGCTAAAACTATGTTTTAGAATGACAAGAGACATTGCTGTCAAGGTATCATTGAGCAAGAGAGGTGGAACGTACCTGCTCGCTCAGTGAAGGTCACAGTGGATCACCAAGAACATATATTGCATGTATAAATGCACATTTTAATAAATGCCCGGTGAGTGGTCTTGGAGCTTACCTGGGGTCGTGGATGTCCTTTAACAATACACTGAAGCACTAGTGTGTCTCCTTCTTTGATGGTGTAGATCCTCTCACTCATGTTATCATCTTTGACGTTACATGCTGCGCCCGAGTGCACAATCTGGGCGTTGGCAGGAGCTGTGAAAGAAGGCATGGACACACACACACACATACACCACAACCAAGCATGTAGTCATGCAGGCACACACATATACACACAGACAAACACAAAGGAAGAGAAAACCACATTACATATTTAGTAACATTTCTGCAGCAGAATAAAAGGTCATAGTCTTGTGGGTGTATGTGTAACACTAGTGCTAGTATTGATGACTCAGATAAATAAATATATCACATTACTCCTTTATCTGCATGATCTGACAAAAATTTACAAAAATGCAGCAGTGTCATGTGGATCAGTGTCTGAGGGAATGCAGACATTTATTGGGAAACTGAAACGTTGGTCACCTTTAGAAGTTCAAAAGGTTGAATCTTTACTCTGGAACAATGTTTTTGTCTTTAACAGATTAAGTTGTGTGGTAATGGAAGTTTTATATGTTAGACATTACAAGATAGGTTTAATAAAGTTGTTAGTTGTAACCTGTGTCAGTCTGCATTATACTATCATGTGGAAAAAGTCAAATGCACTTGTATGGCTTGTTTAGAAGGGTTGCCAAGAAGAAGCCTCTTTTCTCTAAAAAGAACATGACAGCACAACTTAGGTTTGCAAAGCTGTATCTGAGCAAACCATAAAACTCCTGGACAAATTTCCCTTAGACAAACAAGACCAAAGTGGAAACATTTGGCCATAATGCACAGCACCACATTTAGTGAAAACCAAAAAACAGCATATCGGTAGGGGTGGAGGTGATGATTTAGACTTGCAATCACTGTCTGAACCATGAACTCCTCTGTATACCAAAGTATTCTAAGCTGTGATGTGAGGCCAGCTGTCAAACAGCTAAAGCTTGATCAAAACTATGTCAATGATCTCAAGCATACCAGTAAATCTACAGTGGCTTGCAAAAGTATTCGGCCGCCTTGAACTTTTCCACATTTTGTCACATTACAGCCACAAACATGAATCAATGTTATTGGAATTCCACGTGAAAGACCAATACAAAGTGGTGTACACGTGAGAAGTGGAACGAAAATCATACATGATTCCAAACATTTTTTACAAAAAAATAACTGCAAAGTGGGGTGTGCGTAATTATTCAGCCCCCTGAGTCAGTACTTTGTAGAACCACCTTTTGCTGCAATTACAGCTGCCAGTCTTTTAGGGTATGTCTCTACCAGCTTTGCACATCTAGAGACTGAAATCCTTGCCCATTCTTCTTTGCAAAACAGCTCCAGCTCAGTCAGATTAGATGGACAGCGTTTGTGAACAGCAGTTTTCAGATCTTGCCACAGATTCTCGATTGGATTTAGATCTGGACTTTGACTGGGCCATTCTAACACATGGATAGGTTTTGTTTTAAACCATTCCATTGTTGCCCTGGCTTTATGTTCAGGGTCGTTGTCCTGCTGGAAGGTGAACGTCCGCCCCAGTCTCAAGTCTTTTGCAGACTCCAAGAGGTTTTCTTCCAAGATTGCCCTGTATTTGGCTCCATCCATCTTCCCATCAACTCTGACCAGCTTCCCTGTCCCTGCTGAAGAAAAGCACCCCCAGAGCATGATGCTGCCACCACCATATTTGACAGTAGGGATGGTGTGTTCAGAGTGATGTGCAGTGTTAGTTTTCCGCCACACATAGCGTTTTTGCATTTTGGCCAAAAGTTCCATTTTGGTCTCATCTGACCAGAGCACCTTCTTCCACATGTTTGCTGTGTCCCCACATGGCTTGTGGCAAACTGCAAACGGGACTTCTTATGGTTTTCTGTTAACAATGGCTTTCTTCTTGCCACTCTTCCATAAAGGCCAACTTTGTGCAGTGCACGACTAATAGTTGTCCTATGGACAGATTCCCCCACCTGAGCTGTAGATCTCTGCAGCTCGTCCAGAGTCACCATGGGCCTCTTGGCTGCATTTCTGATCAGCGCTCTCCTTGTTCGGCCTGTGAGTTTAGGTGGACGGCCTTGTCTTGGTAGGTTTCCAGTTGTGCCATACTCCTTCCATTTCTGAATGATGGCTTGAACAGTGCTCCGTGGGATGTTCAAGGCTTGGGAAATCTTTTTGTGGCTTAAGCCTGCTTTAAATTTCTCAAAAACTTTATCCCTGATCTCTCTGGTGTGTTCTTTGGACTTCATGGTGTTGTTGCTCCCAATATTCTCTTAGACAACCTCTGAGGCCGTCACAGAGCAGCTGTATTTGTACTGACATTAGATTACACACAGGTGCACTCTATTTAGTCATTGGCTCTCATCAGGCAATGTCTATGGGCAACTGACTGCACTCAGACCAAAGGGGGCTGAATAATTACGCACACCCCACTTTGCAGTTATTTATTTGTAAAAAATGTTTGGAATCATGTATGATTTTCGTTCCACTTCTGACGTGTACACCACTTTGTATTGGTCTTTCACGTGGAATTCCCATAAAATTGATTCATGTTTGTGGATGTAAGGATGGTGAGACTTTAAGAGAGTTATGTATAACTGAAAGTCTGCAAATCTCAATAAACAGAAGCAAACTTTTTTATGAAGAGGGTTTGAATATTTTTGTTGTAGAAAATATCAACAGCTTACTAAGGCTGGTTCATTATTGATCCCCCCCCCCCCCCAAAAAAAATCTATGCGTACAGTATTCATAACAAAAAATGAAAACAAGATTTTCTGTCCAGTTATAATGATCAACAAATTCCCACATCCCAATAAAACATGGAGTAGAAAGCAGTTTGTGGCATACTCTGAAGCAATAACGGATGACAGATGCATGATGGGAACTCTTTGCGGTGACAATATCTGCACAGCACTGACCCATGTGGAGGCTGGCTCGCGTGCAAATAGACTCAGATGGCTTCACCTCCCTTATGATGAGGTAAGACAGGAGGGGGGAGGGAAGAAATGGAGACAGAGCGAGAGAATCAGCGGGTGAGGAGGAAAAGGCCAGAGAGGAGTGTGAAACCCCAGAGAGAAACATGGGGGACGGGGCAGCACAATGATGTGATTAGCATCGATTCAAAGGGAGAACAAATCTTCACTGTGCTGTACGACTGTTATCATTGAACGGACAGGAAGAAAGTGGGCGGCCTGTTCACCTTAAACTTCAACTCGATCAGACATAACAACAGCTGGCGTGATCCGCAGCCAGAAATCAAGTTCAAAATAAAAGAAGGTTTAAAATCTGTCTCTCTATGTTGCCGCTCATGCTAATAGCTTAAGGTGTGACAGCACAGCGAGTGTAACTTTCTGCTTATATTTGTATCTTTTGAATGATATTTTCATTCATGGGATATTTTTTTTAATCCCCCCCAAAAAGAAGTAAAAGGGATGAAATAGAAGACTGTAGGTCAAACTGACTCCCAGTTGCAAAGACGTGGTTAATAAAATCTGTGATATTGGCTTTTGGCTGTAGCTTTCTAAACCACATCGGTACTGTCAGTGACCAGGCCTCTGTGCCCTGTGAGCACAAAAAGTAATCCTGTGAATCTTGTTGTTTGGCTATCATCATTTTGTTCTTATTTTCTGAAGATTTATATTTTAGAAAAGAAAAGAGGAAACAAGAGCATTTGTGGTATGAGCGCAGTTACTCATTTCGTGTACGTATTACGGTAAGTGCATGCTGGCTGTGTGCACCAAAGGAATGTGTGTTTGTGTGTTTGTGATTGTAAATGAAACTTTGCGCTTGAGGAGCTCATCAAAAAAGCAGTCAATCATTTACTGCTTCAGTCTTTTCATTATTGTATTGAAAAAAAAAATCATACCAAAACCATTTCTTCTCTAACTTCTCCTGACTTTGTGCTAAAAGAACAAAAAAACACTTTTTAAACATATTAAAAAGTTTGAAATGTAAGCCAGATTTAAATGCAGTGCTCAGTTTTTCTTGGTTATGTTGAAATTCATTTAAATGGTTTAACAAACACAGGTCTTTTCAGCACCCAAGCTGTCTCTAGTTCATACACCTAACCACATTTACACAAGGGAGCTGCTCAGTATAATTGCAGGCTTTATGCAGGAGAGCAACCAGATCACGTGGAGCAGTTGAGGGTTAAATGCCTTGCTGAAGGGCACACTAATAGTAGTTTCAATGGGAAGGGAGATCATGTCTAATTTATCTGCTATTTCTAACATTTTCGCTGTTAGATTACTGTTCAGTAAAGTGGTTTCTCCAGTAACAAGCATGCTGTAACCTTTAAGCTTTAACATCCCGGCGTGAATCTCTCCTGATCAATCAATTAAAATGTAACCCATAAAAGGATAAAAACCTAAAAATTACTATGTGGGGTAACAGAGCCGGGTTCCAGATGTGTGCTGCACTATCTTGAAAAGATGTCGGGCTGATATAAATGGTGAATAATTGTCTCCTTACAGCTTATTGGCGTGTCTGCATTAGTTTGCCTCTCTGGAGAGGGAGGGAGGTCGGACAGAGCGGCTCCTCTGTCTGCTCTAGCCTCCGGCAGCTTGGCTGCTTCAACTGTCTGATCGACTAAAGAAAGGGAGGCTGCGAAAGAGGAGGAGGAGGAGAGAGATGCAGAGAGGGTGAGCAAAAAAAAAAGAAGGAAGAAAATAAAACAGGCAAGAGGAGGAAGACAGAAAAAACAGAAACTTACAGAAGGAAGGAAAGCATAAAAGGAAATGGAGAAGGATTCAAGTGTGGGGAAAAATAACATTGCATAGATTTAGAAAACAGGTAGGCAGAGAGTCTGAATGAATAAGACTGGAAATGGAAAGCAGGGACTAAGAGACAAATTACTATAACTATATATTTAAAACTAAAAAAAAAAAAAATCAAGCGGAAAGGAAACTTAGGAAGATACAGAACAAACAGGAAAAAAAGCATCTGATAATCATAACCGTAAACTGCAGACCAAAGCAGGTGAAAGCCAGAGGAGAGAAGGACTGAGGGGAAGAGAGGCTGGTTTGAGGGAGACTCCTAGGCCAATACAGACAAAAACAAAACCAAGAAATGATGAAAATAAAGCAAGAGGGCTCAGGCTGCTTGACTACAGATACACGTCCCCTCTAGTTACACACTAACAAGGATAAAAACCCAACTACAACTAACTAACCCAACAATCATGTAAGGTAAACATAATTTTACCTGCCTATAATTTTCCACAATCCTACATCTGGATGACAACTATTACAGTTTGATATACCCTATAAAATGTCCATTCACTGAATATACATTTCACATAACAAAAACAAGGACCATCACACAGTCGTTCATGTTTTCTGATCAACAAAGCATGAAGAAGCAAGACTGTCTCTCTGTTACGTACATTTGCGAATTCATCTAGACAATCAGACATGAATGATAGACGTGATATCTGTTGATATCACATGTCATTGACACATGACCCCTGTCATTTGACCCAACAAATTACTATACCTATCTAATAACAAAACAAAAAGATCAGGGACCATGTGATCCTTAAAGGCGGCAGAAAAGTACAGGAATTATTAGACTAAACAAAGCAGCAATCATTAAAAAAAAGTGAAAAAGTTATTCACACAAATAATGGAACCATGTCCCACAAGGAGATGCATCAATTCAGTTAGTACGGAAAGAGATCATCAGTCATGGAGAGCTGGCGCTTTGACAGTAAACTATCCGAGTCTGATGATTCATCGATCAAAACTGTTCTGGCGGAAACCGATTGAAGGTGTTGTCCATGCATTATTGGAAACTTTTCTGAGACGTTCAATGCACATTAGTTGTAAGTGAAATATAACTATCGGCAAATGCCCTGTCTGATTAATTGATTTGTCACTGCCTGCCATGTTTGTTTTTGTTGAGGGGACAGGACATATCTCACCAAAACTAATGATGAGACAGGAGAGCTGGTGTCAAACTGCACTGACAGCTTGACAGAGTGCTGAGCAGCATGTGTGTGATTGTGGTTGAAAGAGTGACTGAGTGTGCCCGCTCTGGTGAAATGTGAGTGTGCATACATGCATGTGTAAGTGTCTGTGTGTGTTTTCATGTACATTATACTGTATCTTGCCAGAGGAATCCCAAGGAAGGTGATGAATCCTGTCGAACACGAAGCCACGCCGAGCATGATTGATATGCGTAGTTACTTTATGGGAGCCTCTCATGCATACAGATGAGCCCTGACTCAATTCACTTCATTCACAAGAGACCATTCAATGCTTTGGCCTTTCCTCTGCTATCACAACATAGGATTTGAAAATAAGGAAAGGAAAGGAAAGGAAAGGAAAGGAAAGGAAAGGAGAGGTTGATGAGCAGAAGGAGATAAGAGAGTGGGTGCCTGAGAGAAAAGTCACAGAATTTATTGATTAACTGCAATTGAGGGAAGTGTTCATTTGACCCACAGAAGCACTAATCACACACACACAGTCTTCCACACACAGAAAAAACAACCTTATGGCCAAAAGTCTGTGTGACTCACATTGCCTCAGTATTTTATCAGGATTTTTCTGTGCAGACAGGATGGAGGAAGATCAAATGGTTGATGTCATGACCCCATCCTTTTCATTTTGGCTCGATTGGAGCTCTAGATATCAAAACGCATCAGGGACATTGATTTAACTTTTGACCTGACCATTAAATGGCAGTTATAAATGAAAGGACTAACCTTCACTAACCTTTTCATTCTTTCAATCAACTATAAATGGCTGTTTCCCTGCTTACACACTCACACAAACACACACACACAAAAGAACAAGTAGATTTTTTTCCTTTTAACTGTATCTTACTCTGTAACAGTAAATAGATGCAATGAGCCTCCCTTAAACATACAAATGTGGATTCCATAGATACTGAATTCAGTGGCAGGCTTTCAAGTGTAGACTGTTCTTGAATAAACACTAGCTAGCAAATTCTTTTATTTGTTTTAGGGTTTTTTGTTTGTTTTTTTTATTTAAATGCCTTGTGATTTTATTTTGATGCTGGTTTTGGAGACATCTACAAACCAATTTCTCAAAAAATGTTAGGAATTTGTGTAAAATGTAAACAAAAAGAGAATGCAACCTTACAAATGCTTGCAATCTGTGAGCTCTCACACATGTAGTGGCGCACACATTCAAGAATCAGTGCATAAAGGGAAACCTAATATATATCCTAGTAACACAGTAACAAAAAAAAACAAGGAAAAGGGACATTCTTTCCAAAAGAAGCTTATTATATAACGTATTTAATCTCTAAATTCACTCCGTTTAACTCATAATTTATATTTGTGTGTTTACCAACACTTAAATAAATGTCTGTGATCATGTCTCCATATATTTGTATGCATCTCTCTCTTTCTGAATCACTGTACAGCCTGTGTGTTTGTGTGTGGACGGTTCAAATAGCTTATATCTTTAGTGGATGCTTGGCTGTTTTATATATGTTTTTATCTGTCATAGTTGTTGTAATTGCAGGTTATAATGAATCTGTATGGGCAAATATGGCATATTGACATGATAATCCGAGCACTCCTATTTTTTAAGTAAATCTTTATGTTTTTATAAACATGTTAAAGCTACAATGTATCTGACGGCCAGTATGATAGCCAAAACAAATGCACTGAACACTGAACAAAAACATTGAAATAATGTCTGATTTAGTGTCTCATGGTGTGCGATACATGCTGTGCTACCTAATGCATGTGTACCTGTGTTTGTCAGTGAATGACTCTGTGTTTTCCACCACAACTACTGCAAGAGGACAAAGGGATTGTGCGATCAACAAATGTCAGATGACAGCACAAGCCAATAAAGGTGGATCACTGGAGAGCAGAGGGAAGATTGGAGTGGAGAAAAGGTGGAGAAACAAGAAAAAAAAAACACCTGTAATGGAAAACAGATGGGTAGGAAAGGGGACAGCCGTTTCCTGGAAACACTGCCGGTTTTATATCCAAGAAAAGTGACTCTTCCCTTTGCCATCGTGTGTAATATCTATTATTAAAAGGCACAGAACATGAAAATGTAGAGGAAAGGGAAAATAAGAATCCGTGAGCTCTTTAACTTGTCCATTCAGCTTTTCTACACGTAACTGAGCATTAACATCAGTCAATGAATTTTGCCTTTTCTTCTCTTTTATACACACCTCACCCTCACGTGCAAAAATATTATTCGTCCACTTTTTGGCTGCTATAAGTAGAAACAACAAACAAAAACAAAAATAGAAATCCGATTAATTCTAAACACAGCATAGTGTCTTTAATGCAGGCCACATGTGTATACACACACACATATATGATGCTTTGTTGTTTTGAAGAAAAAAAAGTTCATAGAACGACATGTAAGAAGTGAGGGGAGTCAGAATTGACACTGGTGGAGGACTGGAGTTATGTGAAGTGATTGGGGGTTTGTAGAACGTGGTCAAACATGACTCGTACTCCTCAAAGGAGTGTATTTGCTGCACTTGAGCTATCCCAGGATGAAAAGATAAAGAACAAGAGAGGGAGAGGGAGAGTTCCAACAAAAAGATGCACACTGCTTAGATCTTTGGCACAGATGGACAGAGAAGAGTATGGAAAAAGCTGGGAGGACAGAGAAGAGAAACAAAAGAGAAATGTGTGACTGGCATTCTCTTTGTGCAAGCTCCATTTACAAAGATGGCTGAATCTAATATTCGCTGTGTTGATACTGACATACTAAAGAGAATATTGACAGTGTATTTAATGCCAGCTAGCAGTAATATTAATAAGTACAATTTAAAACATGTGTTAATAATTATATATCAATTAGATATTGATTATAGATTTATAAAGCCACCTGATCATTGTATTTGCACCTTAAGGTAAGTAATATAAATTGCATTTCACCTTAATACACTTGCATAACTTTTAATCAACACTCTACACTTAAAAATGCACAAAAATGCAAGCGTGAATATAACTGAAGTATTTATTTATTTATTTTAAACACATAAATTGACAAATAAAATTGCGTCGCTGGATGTTGGAGTGGGTAATGCAAATTAAACTGAAGTGAAGTAAACAAGATATTCAATCAGCTTTAATTTGAAACTCAACAAAACATCAGTGTGTGCAGTTAAGTCACAACAGCATATATTGATACCTTGATTAGAGTGTCAAGTGTTGCTCAGACGTAGTAATCCACAAATCCATGCACGTGTACACAACGACACACATGCACTTTGCTCTAAGTCAAGCTTAGTGCTACTAAAAACAACACTAAACATCTTGCTAGGGATACAGGAGCACATCATTGCTTTGTGTAGATTCCTTAAATTCATTAAGTGCAAAGTCACCATGATCAGAAGCATAATGTTCCAAGTTTGGATGTTCTGACATTAATAAAGAATGATGTGAGACTTCTTAAATGCTGTCACTGGGAATATTAACTGCGAAACACCTTGTGATGTTGAATGGGTAATGTTATCTCAATGTCTCAAATCAGCAGACCTGTCTTACAGACACATGGATTTCTCTCTTTAAACTATAAGCCCACCTTTTAGGGCCTTTTTAGCAGATATCCACATTGACACGCACCAAATGCACTAAATCAACACAAAATTTGCATCAAGGTGCTTTATACTGTAAGTTAAAGACCCTACAATATTACTGAGGAAACCCCAACAATCAGATGATCCTCTATGAGGAAGCACATGGCGATAGTGGGAAGGAAAAACTCCCTTTTAACAAGAAGAAACCACTAGCAGAACCAGGCTCAGGGAGTTGCAGCTATCTGTCTGATTCAATGCAGAGTGATGTGTATAATGTTGTGTACCAGTCCACAGTAGTAGCAACTACTAGTAGTACTTAGTAGCAACTGAAATATTATCAAAAATGTTAAAAAAAAATGTCAAAAATGTTAAAAATGAAAAAAAAAATCAAGTAATGTCTGTTTTATGTGCAAATGATTTTTTAAGATTTACATTTCACACTTCCTACATCATCATTTCCACCAACCTATGGGTGCTTCAAAGCAACATGACATCTGTTAAGACAAGAAAATAGCCCACAACAAGAGCATTAAAAAGAGCAAGATAAAACAAGAGAAACGATAGTAACAGCTGGTGAGGTTTAGAAATTGCACCAAAGGTTTTGCCTTCATTGCGTGTGTGTGTTGGTTCTTTCTGTGTTGTTACAGCATATGCCACAAAAAGCACCTTGGGTGTAACATATGGTTAGTCAATGTAGCTTTCTGGAGCAGGACAGTCAAGATAAGGAAGAGATATAACAGAAAAAGAGAAAGCGAAAGATAATGAAATTAAAGGGAAATTGAGAGCAGAGGATAAAAGCACTGTATTCAGGAGCAAAGACAGAAGTAGTGAAGACAAGGCATGTGCCTCACGTCATCTGCCTGCCTGACAGTCAACCTGACCTTATTCTATTCACCCATAACTCTTCAGCTCCCTTTGATGGCATACATAAACACACACACATATGCACATTTACACACAGACTAAGAGCACAAGAAAAACACTTGATGTGAACAAAAGACAAGATGTGCATGCGTGTGTAGGTGTGTGTGTCCGTGTACACATGTGTGTATATTTCCAAGGAAACTGCGGCAGAGCATCCAACAGTGCATAGTGATCAGTCCAGGTGAAGTGGTGAGAAGGAGGGAGGCACTAAGAAAGGATTTCGATAAAGAGGAGAGAAGAAGAAGCGCTCGAATGAAAGGTCAGAGTCAAAGCTGGAGGTAAAGAGAAAGCCACGAGTGTACGTGTGTGTGTATGTGTGGTGGAGGAGTGGGGGATCCTCAGAAGTACCACAAGAACAAGCTAGATATTATGGTTTCCATCGGTTTTAACGGTCATGCCAATAAAGTGACTGAAATTGGAAAATTTAAATTTACAGAAGTGGGAAGACAGAATGACAAAGAGCAAAGAAATGCTGAGACAGACTTCAATACAGACACACAGATGAAGAAAGGCAGAGATTGAAAGGTTCTAACAACCGTGATGTGTAAATCATGTATAGAGCGAGACTAGGAAAAGGTGAAAAGGAGAAAGCATTAAGAGCAGGTAGAGATACAGACTAAATGATGACACCGCAGCGAGTGAAAGACAGGGAGAAAAAGCAAGAAGGGCAGCAATTATCTTACATCTAGAGTCTAACTTCCTGCTTGTCAAAACAGCTAGACTTTAGATATTGATATTAGTCTCACTGGTGCTGTTTTACTCATTGATAAATAATACTTCATTAATCTGTCACACTTCATTTAACGCAGGCCTTTTTGAGCTGCCATTAGGATTTAATGAAGCATTGACTCATGATAAAGGCTGGATTCAGCGGCAGTAAAGAGAGACATAATTTTTTCATGTACAAGAGACATGAAGGAAGGAAAAAGAGAGCTGTGGATGGTTTTTTTTTATCAACTTAAAAAATTTAATAAAATAAAATAATTTCCAGCATTCTGGTCATGACTGGTGACTAGCTGGTCAGTCTCTTGTATGTCCATTTACAAGCTTGTTCATTTCATGCATGCACAACAAGGTCACAGCATTAACACGCTAACATCTTATTTTGTGTGGAAGGTCGTCACTGTGAGTGAAGACACAAAGAGGGCAGGGGTGTAACACCAAAAAAAACCCACCACCAAATCACCCTCCAGCCAAAGAGAAGGGGGTCAATACCCTCATATCTACTGAATTTATAGAGATACTGGAAAATGATGCAAGTAACTGACATTTATTTTGTTATATAAATCTGCTGCACCTACTTTAGTAAGGTGTCAGGTAAACGTGGGTGTGCAACAGCTCTTTTCAGTTGTTCAATTACATAAGATCCTGTAACTTACTGCGGTTTCAGGTAAATTATGAAGTTTATTAATTTCTTTTACTATGAAAATAATATTTTGAAAAAAACAAAACAAATATTTTTTGCTTCTATAGCGGGGGAAATATTTAATTATTTGATCCTCTGCTGAACATGTAAGTTTGCTCACTTTCAAAGACGTGAACAGTCTATAATTTCTATAGTTTCATTTTAATGAAGAAAGACAGAATATCAACCAAAAATCCATAAAAACACATTACATAAAAGTTAAAAATTAATTTGCATGCTACTGTGTGAAATAAGCATTTAATCCCCACAATCAGAACTCCAGCTCCCACAGATCATCTGTGTGTGCATTACAATCAAACAATCAGTCAGTCTATTACAAATATGCCTGATCTCAACTCATTATGTGTATAAAGCACAACTTTCCATGGAATGAATCTCTTCCATTCAAGCCCCTCACCTACCATGGGTAAGACCAAACAGCTGTCCCAGGACATTAGACACAAGATAGCAGACCTGCAACATCAGCAACAAGCTTGGTGAGAAAGTGACAACTGTGCAATCGTTCAGAAATGACACATAAAATAACCAGCCTCGGTCTGGTTTCCCATGCAAGAAGCTGCCTCATTGGATGAGGATGATTATTAGAATGGTGGTGGAGCTGGGACCATAGTCACCAAGAACACTGCTAGGTAGACAACACTACAAAATTTTGCAGTACCCTATAAGTGCTAATGGTTCAAATTTTATTTGTGAAGAAATTCATGAAGTCATTACTGGATAAGGTTAAATGAATGCTTGGCTCAACAGTGCTCTGACTTTTTGTCAGCCTGGCTACAGTACTGAAGAGAAACCTAGGGTTTTTCTTATTTTCTTCAATCAGTGATAAATAGTAAGATGTTCTAGTTTTGCAGAGGTGTGCATTTGAGAGTTATACAAGGAGTCAAGTACTTCTGATTTGTGGCTTTCTTTCTAAGAGGAGCCACAGCCTCAGGAGGAGGAGGAGCCTCAGAGTCATATGCAGTGAAGATGTAAAACTATTAACAGTAATGGAAAGTACAGATGTAATTATATGGTGGAAAAGCAGAGCTTAAAGTGCTCGACCGAAGACATAACATCCCAGGTAACGAATACTGTTCAGTTTTATTATGTGACAATACTGTGCAGCTCCTTATTGGAGATTATGTATGGGAATTTCAGGAGCGGGACCACGCCTCCAAACACGCTCCTTCCAGTTGTCATCTATATAGGTTCCTCCAGTTCTGCAAGCTGTTCCTTCTCGTTTACGTGTCCCACCCTCCCTCCCTCCTTGTTTTCAATTCTTTAACTTCTTCACTTCTATTTAGTACACGGGGATCTGCCAGGCCCGAGAGCCGTCGCCAGTCCCCTTCAAGGCCTTCCCCAAACCACAGCTCAGTTCATGTCCAAGCATTCACCTTTACTAAAATGCTGTCAAACCTAAAATGAGGACGTGGGCCCAGCTAGTGAAACAGTTATTGTTAAACTAATGTGTTAAGCGGATGTTTTGACACGTTGGATAAAATATGGATTCTATTTCTTCTTTCAATGATTTTGACCTAAATATTTTTTCTATGTGCAGTAAACTTTTATCTGTTTGGTCATAAATGCACGTAGATACTATATTTAATCAATACATCCTTTAATGGTGAAGTGTGTCTAGTCTTGCGACCAACTGCGGCACTATTCTGTCACTCCTTCCAGCTATTTGTTATTAGTATTCTTGTGCCAAATGTTTATATTTTTATTAAACAATGCAAATGGTTTAGCTGAATTTCATCCACCAATTTCACTAACTAGAGTCGTTTTTTTGAGTCCTTCGGCACTTTTTTAAACAAATGAGGGTCAAGTGAATGAAAGTATGCTAATTTCTGGTGGAGAAGTAGAAACTAATGGGGATGGGGGAAATGGAGGACAACAAAGGCAAGCAAACTAAAGAGCTAATTGGTTGAAATGATACATCAATAAAATAAAAATTAGTTAAAAAAATATATATATGTATATAAAATACAATTAAAAAACTATAAATAATAATAATTTCTCTCTCTCTCTCTCTCTCAAACACACGCACACACACACGAACACAAACAGACACTGCACTTAAGTGGATAAATAATTACTTCTTATTTTACCTTTGTATGGGTATTTATTTATCTGTTACATGGCTATTGTTATGTATCATAAACTGTCAGTCGAGTTGTTGCCCATCTGCTGCATTGTGACAGTATTGCATTGTGAATTATTCAGTGAGCCCCATTCCTTGGTGTCACTAAGTATACAGAAAACTTTCTGCATGTGTGCTGCGCTCAGTTCTCAGTTTAGCAAAAAAAAGGGGGCACTGGAAATTCATGACACAAAAAGGCACATTATCTGTTCAATGAGGAATGTAACAGAACAAAATAATCTATCATGAGCTTTCAGCATAAACTGAAAATCTATAATGCAGAACAGCTAACAGTCTCTGCTTAATTCCTTAAGAACAGTTCAAGTTTTAGACAAAAGACTGTAATATTATTCTGTTTTCACACTTTGCCAGTCCCCCTACTGTTGTGAGAGACTGATGTGCAGGAGCACAACATCTGCTGTATATGGCAAAGACAAGTCACGATAATTGCAGTTACTAAAAATGTTTGTAGGGCGAAAAAAAAGAAATGAAGAAGAGACATGTTAACAATTGTTAACATGCAGTGTCATCCAGAAACAGCTCTGCTTGGTAATACACTTAGGATATATCTGCTTTTCAAACATGTTGCAGTGATTGCTAACTAGTATAACATGACATACACAACGAATATAATCCTTCAAAAAAAACCAAAAAAACAGCCATCTCACTTGTTTTGCATGCTCTTTAGTGTGAAAAAGGTTGGAAAGGGAGGGGGTGCAAACTGCAATTTCCCCTCTTACTCTTAGTCCAAAAAGTGTTTGCACAAAGTCCACAATATTTATCAGTTTTATATCAAAATCTACATTAGCAACACACAACAGCATCAGTCACAGGCAAAATAAATGCATCTCACAAGACAAATGAAGTTTATAAAAAAGCAGTAAAATCCAGGTTGTCAGAGGGGTATTTAGTGGCCTGTAATTTATGAATGCAAAAAGCTTGCCTTTGGTTAAGACTACTTTGTCTGTCACTACTTTGTAAGGATTGCAAATGTTTGCAATGTAGATTCGACGAGAAGTAGAATCCATCTCAAAGTATGGATGTATGTGCATGTGTGTAACACCTAGTACAATCAGCTATGATGAATCATCAGCTCTAGACCTGCACTGGATAAGCCCTTAGATGAAAATGGAACAGCAAGCAAAGCACTAAAACCTGACAGCTGGTCGAGGATCGCCAGGATGTTGCTTTTTGACTTGAACGCCAAAGATGGGTCACTTTAAAAAAAAACAGGGGCGGTCAATGGATTAATTTGAAGTAGGAATTATGCTATACCAGAACCAGTGTTTAATACATCCTGTGCTTTCTGGTTGCTGAATCTTATTTCACCATGTATTGGAGACGAGAGACAGTGTACGGCCTAGACAGGTCATCCATCTGTCACAGGGATAATACATCTAAACAAACACTTATGGAACATTTCCACTTCGCATAAGCTGTATTTCCCATATGCCGTGAAGGGAATCAAACACAAACAAAAGGATAGCACATAAACTCCACAATGTGAGCTTTGCTCTCACATTCTGACTGGCTGGCAGGCTTTCTAATGCATTAAAGTTTCTCTCGCTATAGTGTTTGTTCCACATGTCTGTAAATTTAGTTTTTCCTTTTCCTTAAATACCAACCTGTAACCTAGAAATAATTATGGTCAGCTATCTCCTAGGATGTACAAAATGTCACAGTTTCTAATTACAACCTCATTTCCCAAAAAGTTGTGATGCTGCGTAAAATGTAAAAAGAGAATGCAATGATTTTGCAAATCTCATAAACCCATATGTTATTCACAGTAGAACCTAGAAAACATATCAAATCTTTGAACGGAGAAAATGCATTAGCTACAAGTCATTGCATTCAGTTTTTATTTACATTTAACACAGCGTCACAACATTTTTGGAATCAGGGTTGTATTTAGAGAAGAAGCAGATATCTGGTATTCTGGCTATAATGGAGAGGCCAGGAGAATAACACACTGGAAGCTAAAATGTCAAAGGCTGTGATTTCTGCAAATGAATAGTTCTTTAAGGAAAACGTCTTTGAAGGATAACATCATTATCAGTACAATTCATTTTTCATAAGCTTGTTAATGTCTTGGCTATATTTTCTATTCAATCTGTATCTCATCTGAAGAATAAAAGCTTATTTTGAGAAACATGCAACTTTCTATCTGACCCTAAACTTTTGCGATAGTGTTTGAATAAGGCTGCTCATTAGCTGGGAGATTAAACAAAGATAAGTTGTATATAAAGGAAGTCAGGAATCAACATGTTTATACTCAAACAAGTATTTGAAAAGTTTCTTGCTGTTATGATAAGCAGGGAGGAGGAACAATATGTTGGAGCTACAGGTCATAAACAAAAGTGATCTTTAATGGCTGCTATCTAATTCCAAAAAACAGGCCTAACACAAGGCCAGTAACTCAGGAAGCAGCACTAGTCCAAAGTACATAGACATAGCAGGAACAGACTAACTAAGCTAACAATATAAGAGGGGTATATTAGAAAGCAAGTTCAACAGAGTCAGGCTTTACTTTTTGTTAGCTGGCTAGACAAAACTTAAATCACCAATCTGAGATAATGGGCATCATAACTGCGATTATAAACATTCATTATTAATCCAAGCTTGCTGCATCAGGCTGTGTGCATGCTCACATAAAAGGATGTGTTTGATGTATTTTTTGACTCTTCTTCCACACAAAATGGATCAACTGAGCACCACCTACTCCAATCAGAGACATTAATGGAGCATTATCATAACAGTAAAATCCAGCAGCGGAAATGGAAGTGAGTAAAACCACAGACTAATTCTGCATAAAATCATTAATCTTGTGACTGATCTTCACAAGCTCACAGAGCATTAAGGTAATTACATTGTCAAAGTATTTATTTTATCACTCTTTGCACACTTGGTGCTGCTGTTCATTTCTAACCTGACAGCCAAAAATTCAAGATCTGAATCTTTCAGCTTTATACATGTAAACATTACATATTATTCAGTGTTCAGGTCTGGCACAGTCCAATAGCCCAAAAAAGGGAGAAATCACCAGTTCCAAAGTGAAATTTATTTTATTGATTGAATCTGTGATAAATAACCTACAAATGTAACTCATCAGTTTTCTAATCTATGTTGCATTAGCTGCAATTCCAACTGTGTAGAAAAAAAAGTCTTAGTACCCGAGTAGGATCAAGCATAAAAAAAGAAAACAATTACACATCTTCTGCCACCAGCTGAATACATACAATTCCAGTGACAAGAGCACAGTTTGTGCTCATGAAACTTTACATCTGGTTTCATTTAGTTGTGAAGGTGGGCTGGTAAGTTACAACTTAACAAGTTGCATGTTTCCCTTCAGCAGAGAATCTGTATAGCACATAAGGCATAAAAGAATGAAATGAATCAATGAAAACACGGTGCTTCCAGCCAAGTTTGGCTGAAAAAAACGAACCAAAGGACTGTAACACATGCAGAGCTGATGAAGATGTGCCTGCTACTGCAGAGATCAGGTGCCCGTCCACTACAAACTCCCAATACTGTAAACAAAATATAGACTGACAAAAATGAGAATGGTTTTCATTAGCCCATTAGTACATATATTAATGTAATACCCAAACAAAATACACAAGCTGGAAAGTAAAAAAGACAATTTAAGCTGGATTTAGCTTTATTGCTGTTATTACTTTAAGACCCCACAGCTTATACAAACTCTGCTTTTACCAGGACGTAGGAAGGAAAATGATTTTTTCTTTATCATTATTATTTCAGTAATTCTTAATAAGCTATTCTTTTTTTCTAATGTGTTCAAAAATATTACCAGACATCCCTTAAACTTTTTCAGACAAATTAAAGTTTGCACAAAAGAGAAAAAAAGATAAATATAAAGACTCTGAGAGAAAAATCCTTATAGTCTCACAGTCTTGGTAGGTATTCTATCTGCTGTAGGCACATTACTGTAGAAATCTCTGTATGGGACAATGCCTCTGCCTTCCTCGATATATTTGTCCTAATATGGACCAACCAAACTGCAATTTGACCCAAAAAGAATAACACTGAGGTGTGTAAAGATCTAAGTGGATTACTCACAAACTGAAGCATCAGATAGTGACGTGATAACAGTAGACATATCCAGATACCAAAAGATTAGTAGTTGGTTACTTCCTTTCTTCCTTACTAGACTTTCAAGTCTGTCAGAGCTATCATGGCGCTTGTTCTAGAAAGCACGATGATATTTTCAGAAACTTTGGTATTTAAAGGTATTATAATGATCGATTCTGGTCTTCTTCTTCTACCACAATAAAATATCTACTTCCATTTCATTGTATTCCTTGCTTCGTCCCATGTCACACCAACCATCTGCGTGTCCTTCTTCACTACATCCATGCTTTAAAATCAGTTCTGGTGTCATCTCTAATTAATACTAAAACAGGATATTCAGTTTTCAGTTTTATGTTAGCAAGAGTTAAAAATTCCACAACATGCTCAGTAAAAATGTATCAAGAGTAAAATTTTTAATTATGCTTCATTTACTGATCCTATTATTTTGATAACAATTTAGGTAACAGTAATTATGTAACTGCAGATCCTTCACCCTACCCACAACGCTAGTTACCATGGCTAACCTTTTAATATATAAATGATCTAAGCAAGCTAGGTTTACTTTAGGCATAATAGCAGATATCTGCAGTAAACAGACTTAATAAAGAAGAGACTTCATTAATTTAATGATTCATCTTGGCAGTAATATGTTGTGTCCATGACTTTTTAGCACCCCCAGGAAGCATTTTGCTTGTAAACTGTGCATTTTTTTGTTTTTCTCTGGTTTCATCTTCTTTCTGTATTTGCAGCATGATTGTTGGCTTTGCAGCATGTTTTTATGTCTAAATGTTGTGATTGTGTTTTCAAAATGGTAAAAAATGTTTTCTTTGTTTGCTTTAATTTTGACTATAGCTGAAAGTTGACTCTCCTATTCCTGAAATCTGAAAGCTGCTTTAATAAGTGGCATATCTCAAAATAATCGGGCCGTTTGTAAAGGAGTTACAGGAGTTAACATGGTAAGTGCCAAAATGTATTCTAATTATACAGTTTGGAGATATCCTATTGTGTACATTAATAAGTGGTATTGCTGCTTATTATGAACTTGTCACTGATAAAGTAATGCTGCCCTCTAATAATTTGCTCTCTGTGAACTCAATATTTGGTTCATTTCCTGCCTTTGTTGATACATGATTTCTTTCTTCCTGCCCTCATAAGAATGAAGGTCATAGTGGAATCCAAAGCAGAAAAGTTTCTATTCAGCTCAAACCTGAAGCTCTGCTTTTAATTTGTTATATAAAGTAAGCACTTTTAAAAAAATCATCATACTTCTTTTTAATTCCACTTATTCTTAACATTCTCCACTCCTGGGTGTATTAAACTTGGAAAACTATATTACCTGCGATACCTCAAATTACCTCAGACTGAGTAAAGCTTTTGCAACAGAGAAAAGAACACGAGCAGAATAAAAACAATCTCTTGGAAAGTATTTTTTTCAGTCTACCTGCCTGCTGCGGGTACATTACATCTCTTTATATGTTTTAATGTCTCTGTCCTCCATGACATATGTGATGTAATATAAATCAACCAAACTGCAATCTCACACAGAAAAAGAAAACTAAGGGCTTCTAAAGATCCCAGTGGATGATTTGGCAACTGGGAATGCATCAGACACCGACTTAGCTGACGAGAATGTAAGCCCACAAATTTATTGCCAGAGAGCAGAATTGTATCCAAACAGCGCTTGTAGTCAAATTAAGCAGCCAGCTGAAACACAAAGTAAAAAATGGACATCTGTGCTTCTTAATTGACTGTGTGATGTTATGCGAACAGTCTGTCACAATCCTTGAAAATATGTTCATGCATTCATATTCTATGGTTACTTTTGCGGTCAATAGTATTGACTTCAACACCTTTGAGTCTGCTCACTGTTCTTCTTGACTGTCTTTTTATCTTTGCAAACCTGCCTTACCGCAGAACACAGTGTCCATTATGAACAAAGCAAGAGAAGTGAAGCCACAAGTATTTCAGGAGTTCTTGTCTTCTTATGTTCTATTGTATTTTTTAAAAGTATGTGGTTCATAAGCCCAGTGTAGGGAATTGGCGCCTGGAGGATCCTGTTAGCTTAAAATTCCTGCTGAGATGTTTTTCTAAGCACTTTTTTTACACAATAAGATAATATTTTGCAATATAAGCTACAGAACACACACTTTGCGACTGAATGTATTTAAGAAACAGTGACTCATCAAAAATGTGTTATTTAACAGTCGATTAATTATTAAGTAGCAGCTGAGAACAGTTGGACTAAAAGCCCCTGAGGACTATGGAGAGTAAGACAATAACAGATTGACAGAGAGAGAGAAAAAAGAAGTCCTAATGAGAAGAAGCAGTAAAAAGCCACAGAAAGGACAAGTGGTCTTTCCAATGTCTTATTAAATGCAAATAAGTAATATTAGCAATATGCTAAATTCATATATGGATATAAAGTATATAAGGCAAAAACTGGGTTTGTACAATTCTAACCAGCTTAAAAGTCAATATTTGGTATATTCTTCAACACAGCCTGAACTTTCTTAGGCAAGCTTTCTTGTTATTTCTCTAAGTAGTCTTAAGGAATAGTTGTCTTGTTTTCTTGAAGTACATTCAAAGCTCTTCTTTGGATTTTGGCTGCCTTTTATTCTTTTCTCTGTTAAGGTGATCTGCTTCAATAATTTTGAGGTCTGAGCTCTCAAGAGGTAGAAGATTGTAGTGTTCATTGTGTGTTTTTCTCTACAGGTATGCTTTTACTGCATTGGCAGTTTGTTTGGGCTCATCGTCATGCTAACAAATAAAACACCATCGAGAAGCTTTCCAAACACCCGTGTATGGTGGATCAAAATCTGATATTTACTTTTCTGCGTTCACAATTCCACTAATTTTGACAAGATCCCCAAAACCACTGGCTGAAGTACAGCTCCAAACCATGACAGAGCATTCATCTTGTTCTACAGATGGCTGTAGACACTCACTGCTGTGCCTCTGTCCTAATCTCCTGCAGATGCTAATTTTCAGTCCAGGGCTTGTGTGATTTGGCATATATGAGCCTATTTTCCCTGTTTCCCTTCTTTAAGATTGGCTTTGTGGCAGTCACCTTTCCATTAAGACTACTTCAGTCCAGGCTTAGGTAAACAGCAGATGGATCAATGAAGGGCCAGATGCATCACTCAGGTCCTGTGTCAAGTCTTTGCTAATTAATCAACTGTTTCTTATTTCTTAAGGACTTTTAGATACTATTCGACCAATGTAGACAGTATTTTTGTTTGTTTGCTTGCTTGTTTTTTTTTATACCTGCCAGTTCTTTTTTCTTCGACCTCTCCAGTTTTCTCAGATTATTAAAGACACACTGCACACTGTCCTAAGATATGCCAAGTTTTTGACTAACAGCTAACTAAGAATGAACTTTTTGTTGAAAAAATACAATTTCATGCCTGTCAAACTGTGTAATCTTTGGTATTTTTTTTATATATTCAACTAAAAAAATGTGTTGTGTTTTTGCAACAGGCTGGTTGTAATAAAGTGTTTGAGGATACTATTTAAAATGTATTTCCTATTATGTACAATACTGCTCTAGTATGAGTTAAGAGTTCTATGTCTTGTTTATGCTTGAGCAATCAGGTCTGGTCAAATGTAACTGGCCATGAGAAAATAACCAGATATATAATATATAATCAAAAATGTATCATATTTAACGAAAACATTGTACAGTTTATTGTATAATGAAATACAGGAGAAGCACTCTGACAAAGAGCTTTTATATGTCAAATTGTATACCATAGAGATAATTAATTCCTGCATGTGAGGGGGTTTTACATACCTTTTGCATACATGTGTATATGCTTTAACACAAATTGCATTAAGCATTCCTACAGGTTTCTTTTTTAGTGCACGCTTACATACAAGCACAAAGCATCGGGCCCTTTGAGTTCTCTGTGTTGTCATCCTGTTATCTCTGTAGCTTCACTTTGGGCTTCAGAAATAGAAAAGTGGGGGGAAAAAACAACACAAGAGAAGCTTTTGAAGTCTCCGTTTCCCTGTTTTGTCAAAGAACTTTGACAAGAGTGGAGGAGGAGCATTGATAAGAGCAAAAAGAGATGGATCCTAATTGGCTGAATGATGAAGAGGAGGACAAGGCCAAGAACGCTTCCTTATTCTGACAGCAGTGCTCACAACGTACACACCCGTAGTTCCCTTTTCTAGGCTCCAGCCTCATTAAATGCCACCTCAGCATTTAATACAAATTTGAAGAATTGGTGCAATTGGTGAATTCACAGATTTTTTTAACATCCATTTTAATGTTGGTGAACATTTATTTATGCATTTGCATGATTTACTTTTTTTAAGGAAGCCAGTAGCTCTCTAAATGGAGGAAAGTTTAATAGCTTATTAGCAATGTTCAGTGTGTTCTAGCTATCTGTGGAGCTATGTTTTACCATTTGTTGCTGTTTGTCTCTCTGTTTGTCAGCAGGTTTATGCAAAAACTACCAGGCTGAACTTAATGAAGCTTGCTGGAGAGGTAGAGCATGGGCAGAGGAAAAACCCATTTAATTTTGGTCTGAATGTGGAGCACTTTCTCTAAAAATATGACATGGGGCATCGGCCTTAGCAAGAGTATGGACTCTTCTAATTTTCATCATGTGCTTTTAGCTGTAAATCAGTTTTTCATTGCACTAATAATGCATTACTTTGCTGCAGCACTAATGAAAGGCAGATTGAGGATAGAAGATGGGGGTGGGGTGTTTCTATAATGGCCCTTACTGCAATACTGTTCAAATGCAAGAGAGCAGCAGCAAGAATTTCTTCAAGGACACTGTCATGAGTATGTGACACAGTAGGAACAAAGCACTTTGTGTGTGTGTGTGTGTGTGTGTGTGTGTGTGTGTGTGTGTGTGTGTGTGTGTGTGTGTGTGTGTGTGTGTGTGATGTCTGTGTGTATGGTATGTGCTAGAGTTGTAGGTGTTTTGAATACTGTATAACAGAAAAACTGTGAATTAAATTAAATATTTGGATAATCCAGACAAGAGAGTAGCACAGAATACACACAGCTGCAGCACAACGGTGTGGATTGAGAAGATAAAAACAGACATACACACCTAAAATAACTCATTGAGCAAATCCTCTCATGCTGTTTAAGTGGCACAAACTTTTCAACACAACTGTTACGAGCAAGGGAGAGTGGAGGAGAATAACCAAATAAGGGAAAGAGAGAGAGAGGAGAAAAAAACAGTAAATTACACAGTAAAGACATAAAAGGATAAAGGAGGAAAGAAGAAAATTCTACCAAGAAATTACATGAAAGAGAAAGACAGCAGAAGAATGAGAGGGAAAACGACTACAAAGACAAGAGACGAGTAGAGAAAGTGCAAGAATTAAGCGAGCGATGTGCTGTCACTGAGTGAAATGCCACCCGGCCTGTCACATATCTCTACAATATTAATTACACTGTGCCACGCTTCTGAATAATGGAACAGCTCTATTTAACCAGAGTGAATAATTTAACAGCTGCTTGGCCTAGTGTATATAACAGGATCAATAAGCACCAAGTACAGGTAATGAAATTCCAAAGGAAACCTCAAGGAGGAAAGTTAAGTTCACCTGCGCTCAGAGTTAGAGCCCTTCTAGTGTCTGTGTGTGTCGACATGTGAGCATTACTTATTGTTTGTTTACTGTAGCATGGCATGTAATTAGGACTAGAGTATTTGTGTGTGTGTAGCTCAACAAAATGGCAAAGATGTGAGATAGGTACTTCCAGTACATCTGAGTCCTGTTCATTAATGTCATAAGAAAATCTGGTAATAGCTCTAACTTTGAACTCGCTACTTAAGTGAAACTCCAATTCAGAGCAAGTTTGTAAAGCTGAGGAATGGTGAACCTTTCAGCTACAGGTTATTCGGACAGTCTGTGTCCATTGGGAGCATTATGGGCTCTAAAGGTCTTTTTTTTACACTCAACTTGCAATGCTTGAAGCTGTAAACAGTTCAATTTCTGGGTCAGCATCGCAGATGTCAGTGTCACGTCTCCCTTGACCAATCAAATACAGACGAGACAAGACTTATGATATCAATACCATCAACAAAAGTGGAGGTGAAAACATAAAATTACTGTAAAACCCAGTACTCTGTGATGCAACACTGAAAAAGGCAGTTCTGTAGAATAGCAAAAACAAGTGCTCAATAATAGCTCTCAGATGGCTGTAAAAGAGGTCATGAGTGCTTTTAGCAGAAAAAAGGAAGAAAAAAAGAAAGGAAAGAGGGGGAAAAAGAAGAAAAACTGCCTATGGACACAGACCCTTAATGTGGATTTCAAATTTATGTAAGATATACACAAACAACCTACGGTTCATTCAAGTAAAAACATTTTTTGCAATGCAATTTTTTTTAAGAAAGAGATGCTTCATAGTCTAAAAATATTCAGGTTCATTTAGATACTTCTTACTCAGATCTGAAACATTTTTGTTATTTTTGTCCTGAGCTAAACCTTACCCATAACAGTGCCCCATGCCCCGTCATAAACCTGATTTATTTTTCAAGAGTGATTTGTAATGGTTTGGAATGCAGAGATGACAGATGACTTTGTCTTGGTAGTGGGTGTGAAGGATGAGAAAATGTTTTATGTGACACCCTAGAGGGCATTAGCAAATGACATATTTTCTTCTTCAGTTTGTTGGTCTTGTTGCTATCACCACTGAAGAACAGTTAGTGGTTAATGTTCTCCACCAGAGACTGATCAGTGGCTTTCCATTTCTCCTCTTTTAGTCTCCAATAAATGAATTGACAATAAAATCCAATTAAATAGTCCATAAAAAATCCTCAATCAACATCTTCCCTTCATCCTCCTGCTGCTGTGTGCCAAAGCAGCATTTCAGACATTAAGTGCGCACGATTCATGTGCTATGGGACAAAAAAAAATGCTGCCTATTATTTTAACTTTGTCAGTTTTCACATGCAACCAGTGATGGATGGAAATAAAAGCAATTTCTCCAACCTCATCTGCTCTGCATCCAAAAGATTTAGCTCACAGGGACATTCATACTGCGGTTACAGGATGAGATGATTTGTGAGTTTACGTCACAAATTACTGTGATCTGATGAAGCCTAAAAAATGGTAGAAAGAGCAATCACCGAAGTCCTGTTATAAGTGCTGAAAGAGTTAATAATGGTAGTTTTAACTCTACCACAGCTAAATACAACATCTGGTGTTTTACCTGATTGTGTTGCTGCAATAACGTAAAACTAATTAGCACATACACAATATTTAAAACAAAACCTTATAAACTGTATATACAAGCTTCTGCACACACATACACATACACACACAGGATGGTCTCAGCAAACGAGTAAGCTACTCTGTTCAAAGTTAAACACTGAGAGGCCAGAGCCAGTGACAGAAGTCTGCTCTCCTGGAAAAGGTTGAAGCCTTAATGGCACTGTCCTTATAGTCAGTGTGTATTTGTGTTCACATTAGGTCCCTTAGGTAATAAAGCCCACACATTTGAACGAGTGTGTATGTAAATGTCATTAAGCATCTGTGGATATTTGTGTGTACCGGTGTGTTTATGTGTGCATAGGACAGTGTGTTAACTGGGCACAACAACCCCTTTCACAATTAATCAGCCCTGCCATCCTTTCCTCTCTGGGAAATAGATGTAAGCAAAAAGTTAAAAGACTTAATTCATTAATAAATCACACAGTAAATAATAGGTGTTTGTGTTACCAGCGACAATAGACAAGGCTGTATGTAAGCCAAGGGAGGGGGAAGATTTACCCTCACATGCTGCACATGCTGGATGAGGTAGGACCGCTGAAGCCAATAAATATGCATTGCTAGTGGCTGGTAGTAAAAAAAACAGGTAGGCAAAACTAAGAATAAGGAAAGAAGGGAGGAGGTGAAGCAAAAGCGAATGGGAAGGAGGAAGGTTAGGATGCTTAAAATAAGAAGATAAGAGAAAAGGTGGTGTATGAAAAGAAAAGCAGAAGAAGGGGAAGGAAACGTGAGGAGGGAGGAACACAGGTTAGATGCACCATTTTTTTTGATGGGAGCAGATAAAAGTATGCATAGTTTTCTGTTTTGGTGGTTTCTGCTAGTTTTGCTGGAAAAGCTTTTTTTCTGATAGTTATTCGTTTCACTGACAAAAACATAGAACTTTAAGGTGTTTTCACAAAACTAGACCTGTTATTTCCATTTCCATCTCAATATTTTAATTCTTGACTCTACTAGAATATAAATCAAAGCTTATATTTAAATTATAATAGGCCTTCTTGCAAGCACCTCAATTCATCTTCTGTCTTTAAATTATCATTGTAGTTCCTCTCCCGCGAATGCCACCCTTCCTTTAAGCAAGATTGACTGTGATTGGCTGCAACTCTCAAACAGAAGATTTGTACAGTAGGCGTGTTGGGCACACAGCCCGCCCCGTGTGTCTGAGATGATCATTCAGTGCAATTCAGTTCAATTTTATTTATATCACAACAGTCGCTTCAAGGCGCTTTATATCATAAGGTAAATGCCGTACAATAATAGAGAAAAATATATTAAGAAAATCTCTCTTACGGATGTCATGAAGTAGAAAAAACTGTATGAAACAAAACCTTCCGACTCACAAGGATTACTTGTACAAACCATTTTGGCCATGCTTAATACCAGCATCCACTGTAACAGTAAATATAAATGCCAGAAAATAAGGAAGCACACCAAACGTCCAGTTTAAGTATCACCACTGTGTAAACACAAACAGCATGAGATAGAGTTGATGAATGAATAACTGCAAAAGGCAGTTATTTATATTCTAAATATACACATTCACAACACATGCTTAACAACATGTAATTACTACAGATTTCCACCCAAAGAGAAAGAGACGGAGGTAATTACATGCACACACAAACTAGTTGCTCAAGCATTCATTTTCCAGCTCGATATGAACCCTTACAGGCACTGAGCCATAGCCTACAGCACACCTTCACATCCTCACTTGTACTCTGCTTTTCTGTCTTTTGCCAATAAACTCCTCATTTTTTAGATTTGTTTCTCTCCCAAATCATCAGGAAGATACATCATCACTGAGAACATGAGCTCTCAACGAGACACTAATTTTGGTATACATCTTTTTGCTTGGAGCCATGTGTATAAGCTGTCTCTTGTCTTTTGTCTTTCAGTTCCTCTTACTTTTTAAACTGTGCAAATCACCTTTTAACGAAGGTGCAGCGCAACAATCACATTCAAAATCAAGAGACGTGATCAGCTAATTTAAATTTTGTTTGAAGAGCTATTCTAAGAATGAGTTTAAATCAAATTTCATTTGAAATGTTCTGCTTTTCATTTGATGAGCACCAACGGATTCAGTGTTTTAACACTGCAAAGATCATCTTGGTTTTGCGATGCTATAGAGTTTGCAGATAAACAGCTTCCTTCATTTACTTCTGTCCAGAAAGGCCATCTTCCATACATTAATGTAGCTAGAAAAAAATTTATATTGGCTTTAATGCTTCTCATATTTACATATAAACACACACACACAGACAAGGGCACATACACGTTCGCGTCTTGAAATATCCCTCCCTTTCCCCCTGTGGAGATTTCCTTTTTTTTTCCCAGTGACTTTCATTTTTATTAGAGCACTTGGCATCTGATTAAGTCCCATTTGGAGTGTTAATTAGCTGTGCTGCTCTGCTCCGGCTGTCTATACACTGAATAAGGTCAAGTCAACACAATGACAAAACCATCAGGTTTCTTCGAGAGCAACTGACGAGTTTAGTCAGTGATCGCTTTTCAAAGTGCAAGTCAGTTTCTTTTGATTCCAGTATGGGCAGGCCTAGAAAAACAGACGCTGACTTTCACAAAAGTGAAAGTGACTCAACCAGTAGCCTCGCCTAACAAGGATGTGCTCACAAGAAAATCAATAGCACTGAATGTTTTAATGCTTAAAAATCCTGTTTACGTTTGTTAACAAATATGGCAGTCCTCTCTCAAATGCAAAGATCAAGTGGTTTTGCCAGAAAATCACAGTAAAAGAAAAGGCTTGGGAAGTAGGCTTCACTAGATGTTTGCAGTATGTGAGCCAAATCTTTGTTTTGCATCCAAAACCTATTAATTTGCAGGCCATAGCAAACTGAATGGACCTAATTTATCCTTTTGGTAAGAATAACTGATGAAACGCAGGCTGCTAGAAACATTGTTGTGTATATTTTTGGTAATCCGGTTGTTTGTCATTCTGTGTTAGCCTTGCAAAAGGCTAGCAACCTATCCAGAGTGCACCCCGCCTCAGCCTATGGTAGCTGGGATAGGCTCTGGTCTCCCCACAATGGATCAATGGATGGTTGTATGGATGAATGGATGGATGGATGGTGGCTTTTAGAGATTGAAACTACTGTTAATAAATGTACTTGAGAGTGCTGTCACTGGTAGACTTGTAGACACTATTTCAGATATTCAATATCTACCTAAAACATCTTAGCAGAGCAGAGAAAAAGTGAATCCTTTCTCCAGGTGCTGAAAAGGTAAAAATATAACCAAGCTGAAAAATGCCTGCCCCTTTTTAGTGTAGAAAGCTCCATTTCATTTTAATTCAACAGTAGCCTCTTTAGCTGCACATACTGGATTCAGCGATTCCTGATGTTTTCCGTGGGAGTTCTCTAAAGGCCAAGTTTTTAAAAAAGTTATTACAAAAAAGAGTGCATTCTAATATTCATCACCAAAAAGAGATTACAATTCTATAAAAAAAAAGTATCTAACCATTCAAACTTTTCCTCCAATAAAATCTCTTGACATCCACTATACTTTATTAGGACATTTGTTTCAGTATCTCTCAGACCAAATTCTCTTTTAGCTGCACCACCAGCACTTACTGTATCATTAGCTTGTGTTGCCATGGCAATTAACAAGACTTATGAATATCAAAGTCACAGAGACAAGAGGCTTATGACTTTCACACAGAAAGATCATTCAACTGACAAATGGATTAATTAAAGCTTGGGCTTAGTTATAAAGCTTTGGTTGAATTGTTTCCCCTGATCCCAGACAAACAAAACTGTCTTGCCACACTAGGCGTTTTATGTACTTTTACATAAACCTAGACAGGTTTATTATATATGTATTTTTATTGCAGTGGGAACGTGATATTATTATTATTCTTTATTATTCAAGCTGCATTTGTGGTTGCAAATGTGTTTACATGATCACATTATCCAGAGGCGGATCACTTTTGAAGACACAAAGTAAATCCACATAATTCAAAGTTTTAGGTGAAGACATGCTTTAAGGATAGAGTTTCTGAGGGTTATCAGCACACTAGCCTATCTAGCTTTTATTAATCAGTCCAAAGTAAAAATTCTGTATATAAAAACATTGATTGCCTTTTGCTTTTTCACATCTCTTTCCTTTCTGTGAATGATGTGGTCCTGCTGGTTTTATTGAGCAATGACCTCCAGCTCGCGCTGGGTGGGTTTTTAGCCAAGTGTGAAGCAGCTGGGATGAGAATTAGCACTTCCATGACTGAGGCCATGTTTCTCAGCTGGAAAAGGTGGAGCGCTCATTGCGGTGCAAGCAGTGATTTGGCTACTGTACTTCTCTGTTGTGATAAAGGTGAGAGCAGCAAAAACAGGTGGAGCTGTGAATTAACTGGTCAGTTTGCATTGCTGTCCCCACGTAGGGCCACAAGCTATGGGTAGTGACTGAAAGAATAAGATTATGGATACAAAACACCAATCTTAGCTCCCTCCAACGTTTGTCTCTCACTTCTAGAGAGAGAGAGAAACGTTGAGGAGTTTAGCTATGCAGAAGAGCTTCACAGTAGAACCACTGCTCCTTTGCATCAAAAGGAGCCATGAGAGAGGTTTAGAGCATCTGACTAGGATGCCTCCTGGATGCCTTCTAGGTGAGATGTTCCAGGCATGTCTAGGAGGAGTCCCTGGGGCATAACCAGGATAAGCTGGAGAGATTATGTCTCTTGGTTAGCTAAAAAATGCCTTGAAATCCTTGAAAAGTGCAGGTGTTGGCTGGATGAAGGTGGTTCCATGGGTTTATTTACACTTGCCTTGTACCACACCCTGGCATGATTGTCCCCAATAGCCTGAGCTCACACACAACCGATCTGGGCTCGAGTAGGCTTCAGTTTGTCTCATCTCCCCTCTCCTACCACACCCTGGCATGATTGTCCCCAATAGCCTGAGCTCACACACAACCGATCTGGGCTCGAGTAGGCTTCAGTTTGTCTCATCTCCCCTCTCCCAGGTGCTCTCTGTCTTTCTCTCACATGCACCCACACAATATTGAAAAGCACTCTTTCAGAGCACGGTGATGTTCGAAATTTTCGGCATGCTGTGGGTTAAATGCAGATCTGTGAAACACTATCCTCTCACACATTTGTCCATTTCTCAATAAAGTGATTTTCACATATCCAGCTGTTGTTGAAGGAACGTTCCTTGCTCGGGCACAGTTACCAATCACACTACATGTGCGCCATGCCCATGTCCAGCTGAACTCCAACTGGGACCACCTCTGCAAGGGAGTGAGGCCAAGGTTCTCTTAACCATACTTGGATACAGCATACAGCCATCACACTAGTCAAACCAGCTGAACTTTAGAGTTCAAATGTGCTTGAGCATGGTACAGATTGCCTAGTGTGACTACACTCTAGACTGCTGCTCCTGATGACTCAGAGAAGTAGAAAATTGATGGAAGATTGAAATGTGAAAAAAGGGCAGAAAAAAACCTAAAAAATCCCACAAAATGTTTTAGATAAACACATTGTTATTATCCTTTTTGAGTTTGTTAGCTCAAAAACTGTTTATTTACCAAATACACTAATATAGATTCTTACCAAACCTTGGAAAGAAAAAAGTGAGGTTGAGTGAGGTTTTGTTGAAATTCACTTTAGACATAAAATTCTTGGTGCACTGTACTGCCAAAAATGTGCCTCTGTTTTTTTAGCCTACCCTGTATCATAGAAATGGGGTGGGGGGAAAAAGAAACACCTCTTAGCATGCAATATATAATTTAATAGGGCATGAAACTGCAGCCTTTAAAATTACCAGACAGCTGAATCATCATGTAAAACATTTGCAACAAAAACAGAACATTATAGGATTTTTTCTGCTTGATTGAATTAGTTTGAGCTGTGCCGAATAATCATGCATCTAAGTGCAGATAATAGGTATACTCCAGATACTGCGGTGCTGAGCTGTTATAGCTATATGTTGGAAGTCTGGGCAGTGAAAGTACAGCAGGTGAACGATTCAGAGAACAAATGGTGCATATGAGGCTATGCGTGTTTCTGTTTGTGTGTATAATAGCATCTGTTTTTTTGTTTTTTGTTTTTTTACTGCTTTTGGATCTGCTGAGTGTATAAGCACAGCACATAGTGAATAATGAGCCTATTACAACCACAACAGACCACAGAACACTGCCTGTTCTCATTCAATAATGTGTGTTTATGCTTGTGTGTATAGTAGCATGTGTGTTTTGTGGGTGATCCTCTTAGTCAATATACTTGATGGACCCTTTCTCTATATTTTCTCTGTGAAACACTCCTGCAGGAGCATCACAGGTAATTCAATATTCACTTTATGGAATGAGTCCCATGTACAATCGGTAAACTTGACTTGTGTGTGACTGCTTATGTGTGTGTGTGTGTCTGTTGTTAAGGTAAATAGACAAAACATAAATTTGTGACAGCAAAAAAAAAAAAATTCTTATCATTAACTCACGGCAAGATGTCTCACCCTTGGCCTCGTTTTACCTTTCCTGGATCCTACTCGTAACCTCATCCCATAGTTTAAAATATCTCTATCTCTCTGGAGGACCAGCAACAATGCTCCAGTTAAGTCATTTTCTGAAGTACAGCTACATCTGTTTGACAGTCAAGACCTATAGCAATCGAAATAAGGTAGTCTTATACAGTACCACGCCTCTTCTCACTTAACACACACAGATCCACGCACACATATGCACAGACAATTATTCTTTAAGGTGAAAGATAATCAGATGTTGCCCTTTGCAGACCTTCGTTAGGATCCATGACAAAGCTTCCGGATTAGAGTTCCAGTCGTTTCTTTCCTCTCTGACAGGGCTTCTGTCCCATGGGTCAAGGATGGAAGCACAATTTGTGTGTCTTTGTGTGTTTGTGTGTTCTGCATGTGTTACAAAAGCAAAAGAGAAACAGGGCTCACCCAAATGTCTCACATATTCTACCATTGTTATAGTATCAATGTCTAAATTGGTATTCAAAAGCTTTAGTCTTTCACACCAGTAAAAAAGGGCTGTACGCATTGCATCAAAAATTCCCAAAAGCTCTTAGTAAATCAAATTTAAATTATCAAAATTGTCAGTAGGGTAGATATTCTACAACAACAACGTCTACTGTTGGCAACAGTTTTGAGAGTCACTGCTTTCCTCCAGTGTTACCAGCATTGAGACTGACAAAGACATGGATAGTAGTAGTAAAAAAAATGTATGGCATGTTTGAGGAATCTCAGAAACTACAGGGAGTGATCTTGTCACTCCCTGTAGTTTCTGATAATGGCTTTACATCTGTCTTTGCATTAGAAGGCAGTGAAAGTCACAATTTGCCTCAGGTTTTATATGACTGAGTTTTCTATGGCTTCTGAACTGTTGTTTGTGAGGAAAATATGTTGCATCATTAAATTCTGATAATGAGAATCATTAGTGAAGCCACTATACCCCTAGTTGTCCTTTCAGGATAGTCCAAAGACTACGCTGTACACTTTTAACAGTCAGTAAAAAATCGGTTATAGACTTTGGCTTGCGGTCTTACAACCAAATGTTTACAGTCCAAGTGCAATTATTAACTATATAACACACACAGGTCTAGACTTACTTTGATGCCATCTCCGCTGCAAAAAAATATTTATTTCTATGAGTAAATAAGATGAAAGAAGCAATCACAGTGATCACTTGGCATTTGTAACTACAGCTAAGGAGTGACGGAGAAACAAACAACCCACACTAACATGAGTAGCAAAAGTAAGGTGGTTTGTTGTATGGTAAACACAGTCTCTGGATGTCAATACATGTCTGCTGGCAATTTTATTCCGTGGAATGAATGATCAGTGAAAGCATGCAAGAAATTCAGTCAAGAAGAAAAACCCTGCTGATAGATGGAGTGTCTGAAATTCTGAAACCAATATTAGGGCAAGTAAATTATTCCTGACCACCTTAAGATAGACCCCAAGCTTAGAGAAACTGGAAGATCTTATCAGATTTGAAAATATGATCATGGTGGACATCCTGGATTCACTGTGATGAAGCAGCTTCAATATATAGACAAGAAGAAATCCCAAAGAGAGACAAATCGGCTAAAGGTACCAACATGTTCAATAATGTTCACATGAAACTCAAAAAGATGCTACCATAACTCAAGGAGAGAAAGAAGGAGAACATTGCCTTTGTGCAAGATGATCAACTTGTTGTGTGACATCTTAAGTCGAGCTAAATTTTCCCTACTTATTTGGCCATGTCTATCTAAGGTACAGATGTTTCATATCACAATGAATATATTAATATAGGTAGTGTTCTGGAGCTGTCATGTGTGATGTACATGAGTCAAATTCTCTCACAGCAGAAGATTTTACCATTAATCCTCTGAATTTAAATGATGGCAAAGCTGTGATGTATAATGAGTTCTTAGGACAAGGTGCAATTTTTTTCTTAAACTAAAAAAAAGTCCACTAAGAAAATAGGAAAATAAAATAATCAATAATCAAAATAGTATATATTCAAATCCTCATTTGATAACTGCTTTCCATGGATTAAAAATAAGAAATAATAAATTAAATAAACCTTTAATATTAATATTAAAAATCAAATATTTCATAGCAATTTTCTAAAATGCTACAGAAAAGGCTAAAATATTCATAGACAGTATTGAAATAACTAATGTTCAGTACATCAAATTCTTAGGTTTGATGGTGGATGAAGCATTAACTTGAAAGCAACATATTGGTTTTGTTTCTAAAACGACAGTATTTTGAGTAGTTTGTTCATTAATAAATCATTCTTGAATTTTAATACTTTGTTACTGTTTAATTCTTCCTTGTATTATAAATTGCAATATGGTTTGGGCTGCTACTTGTCCCACTTGTCTTACTAAAATGTTGTTATACCTGCTGTACACTGACTACTTAACATTGTATCAAAGTGTCATATCTTCAGTGTTGTCCCATGAAAGGATATTACAAAATATTTACAAAAATGTGAGGGGTGTACTCACTTTTGTGAGATATTGTACAATCTTTTATCAGTTTTAAATGTGAATGTGTATCAGACAGACTTGTGCTCAGGACCTGGCCATCATTTTGCAGAACTCTTTTAAGATGTCAACAGAGACTCACTTATGTTATCTTTTATAAGGACTTCCATCTCCCTTTTTGTCAGACTTCCCTGCATTGACTTATGATTTCTTTGGAGAAATTTACTACACTACACTGTACTCAATAGCTACATTATCACTGCCTGGCAACATTTGAAAAGATCCTCAGCTAATAAAGATTTTAAAGGATTTTGTGTATCTTATTATAAATATTTGTTAATATATCTCCTATGTAATTATTATTAATTATTATTATTTGTTCTTCTTATCTAACTTTCATTGCTACATAGTTTATTACTTATTTTATTTTTAATTGACTTCATCATAAGCAGACGCAGAATATAAATGAAAATATAAATGCAGATGAAAGAGAGGAGAGTCCCTGGCTCTTCTATGACTGGCACATTTATGATAATTTGATAACATAAGGTAATATTGATCTCTCTACAAGAGTGTTTCACTTAAAGTCAAATCGTGTTTAGCCAGATTACCCTATAATAATGAGATCCTTTTAGTGACTTCCTCAAGAATGAACCCCCGTGAAATGTCCTTCAAATGTTCAACTGAAAGGGCTGTGTTAAGCGACATTTTATAATATATGCATAAAACAGGCCAATAAAATAATACCATTTTGAAAAGTATAATGAACATCCACATACACTCCCTGCACATCCAAAAACATTCCCTTAACACTCTCTTTGAGCTTATTTAGAAGACTTCATTTAACATCACTTGTCAAGCTCAAGGACAACAGCTAAAGTTAGAAAGTTAACCTAGGATGCTCACAAATGTCTGAACGAGGTAGTATCTGCTCCAAAACTGTGCCAAAGCACATTCATCAACACTCTGGCGCAGAGCCGATTCCACAGTGAAACACATTTATATTGCATCAACAATTTTCAATTCAATTTGGCGCCAATAAAAAACATATTTTCTTGGGCAGGGATTCAAAGCTCTCACTGCCAAACAAAAAGCAGCAATTAGAGAAGTGAGACTCTTAAGAGAAGATAAAGTACATGAAATCCCACAACTAGTTTATCTTATGGGCAATATGATTCTAGTGAGGCTTTTCAGTGACACAAATATAAAGCCCTTTAGAGCATACTAACTGTTTTTGTCCTTTTTTGCCAAAAACTATGAATTATAAATGTTTATTTAGTGTTTTATATCAATTTATTGGTGTTTGTTAGTGTCTTTGAGCAGTTTTGACAGCCTTCCTTTATCTATATTTGCAGTACTATCTTATTCTTTTTTGTTGTCTTCAATATTTGATATGCAGTGCTGTGAAAAAAGCCTCCACCCTCACCGTTCTTTACTTTTATGTGTATCTCTTACTATACTGTGAATAAAACAAAAATATTGTAATAAAAAAAACACACAAAATGCAAGACTTAAATACCAGTTGTAATTTTAATGTTCTAATAGCAACTGGGAATATGTGAAACAGTATTTGCTACCTTAATTTTTGAATAAATGAAATAAATAACTGCATTGACAGCTGGTTGCAGCTGGACCTGATTAAATAGCAGAAATCATCGGAAAAATAGATCATTTTCAGAAGCATGTAGTTGGCTGGAACGTCTCTCCTGTTTACCAAAAAACAAAAGAAATTCTAAAAAAAAACAAAAAACATGAGGATGAAGGAGATAAATCAATGTTATGGGTTTAAATACTAATTTATAGTCAGGGACCGTACAGATCCACTGTGAGAGATATTTGCTACAAACAGGGATCAGTTGGAATAATGGTGAACCTTCCGAGTTGTTGCTGATGTTCTAAAATTCCTTGAAAAGCACAGTCACAAAACATCAAAGGAAAATTTCCAAGGAACTACAAGCATCCCACATCTTACAACAGGTCGCCATTCAGACGTTGCAAAGAGAGAGAAGACACAGAATTTGGCCAAAACACTTTGTTGATCTTCAAGCCTGTAGAGGAATTTTATTCAAACTGATGAGCTGAAAGAACACTTTGGAAATCAGGGGTCCTCTTACATCCAGTGTGAGTTTAAAATAACTTTGTACCAACAGGCAAGTGTGGAGGTGACAGTTTAATGTTGTGGGGATGCTTTGCAGCTTCAGGGCCAATGAGACTTGCCCTAATTGAGGGAAAAAATTACAATTGCTTTCCAAAGAAAATCCTTCAGGATAACTGCATTAATTAGCAAGAAACTTCAACTTTCAATGGTTCAAAAGGATTAAAATGTAGGTTTGGGGGTTTACCAAAACATTTGTGAAGAAAATAGTATAACCTCCACACACAGTCCCGCTTACCATCATTCTTATTATTCTTACGGTCTGTGCAACCTTCGTCAGGTTTGCACATATATATGCATTCAGTAAGGTTCAGCCAGTTAGGGATTCTTGGCATTAGACATCTCACATGTGCATGCTATCTGTGAGTTGATTTTGGAGACTTGATCACAGGACTTTTGTTTTTAGTGGACTTATTATTTGATTGACGCACTGAGTGTTTCTTTTTCACTCTCTATGTGTTTATACACCACTCTGCATTTAATCATTAGTTGTTAAAAGTCTCTGAATCTTTTCCACAGTGAGTCTTTTGTCCTGTCTTGGTCCCATAATCCCCAACCGGTCGCGGCAGTTGACTCCCCCTCTTTGAGCCTCGTTTTACTGGAGGTTACTTTAGTACTGAATGTGCTGAATGACAAAAATAATAATAATTCTTGAATCTTAATTTGGTGCTATATAAATAGAATAGAATTGACTTGAATAGAAAATGTCTTTCCAGTGGTTGACAGAGCAAACCTATGTAAAAGAATTGCCCTGCCTTAAAACTGTATATGTGCCCGTGGGGAACTAGAACAGAGTATATTTCAGAATGATTTTAATATAATTCCCAAAGATGAAAATCATATGCACACCCACACACACATTCAAGCACAAATTTCTTAAACATAAGATCTTGGGACTTTAATTAACAATTCTGCATATCTAAAAGGCTTAGAAGACAAAGTAAGATTAAGTAACTACACTTAGTTTGCCCTGTGTGAATATTTAAGAAATTTTAGCTTCAACATGAACATTTTGCCAGAGAAAAAAGCACTGTATTGGCATGAGTTTGAGACAGGAAAGACAGCAAGATAAAGAGAGTGTGCACAACAGAAAGGAATATATAGGGAAAGGGCAAAGTCAGAAAAAGACAGCAACGGTGTCAGAAAGGAAGACACTGTTGAATGTGTAATGACGCCTACTGTCAACTGTACTGTTTTTAAGAATTCAGAAAATAAAGCTAAACAAAAAGGCTAGTTTGTTTTAGGGATTATGCAATGAAATGTTTTACATTTTGCTTAACATGTTAGGCTAATTTTATGTAGCAGGATATTTAAAATAGCTCAATATAAACACAATTTACATAATTGACCTCCCTTACTTCTCCCACTACAGGCACCGTCCCATGCAGCAAAAATGTAAATAAAATCAGATTTCTCTGCACCCCAAAACCATCGTGCCTTCTTACAAATCTACCGTCTCCAATTCTTTCATCCCCCCCTTATTCCTCCCTCCGTTCCCCCCCAACCTTCCTCTGCGGCCCACTTCTGCACAGAGGGAATGGCAGCAGCGGCTTCAATAATTCACTTCCCTTCAGAACAGGTTGTGTTTGCATTGCAGGGTGCTGCAGGCGAGAATAGAGAGGGTGAGGAAGAAAGATTAAAAACATGGAAGAATGAGGAATGAAGCTGAAATGGATGAAGACTTTGAATACAGAGAAAGAATGAAAGTGTAAAAAAAAGTGTAGCTGAGGAAAAAGCCTGTTGTGAGTAATCATGATGTGGAAAAAAAACAAAAAAACAAGGCAAAGAAAAATAAACCCAGTGAAAGCGCTTAAGGTGGACAAGTCAGGCTCTTCCATGTACTGCCTGTAGTTTCCACTCCATGTTCTATAATGTGAAAAAGTGTACAATAATAATAAAAAAAGAGGGAGATATTCTGTTCTATCAGGGAATATATTGACAATGGCTTCCCGTGTAGAGGCAGAAAAGAAGAGAGATGAGAGTCTTATACGAGTCACAGCAGCTGCGAGCCAGACACTATCAGTGAAACTTTCTTTTTCTTCTGCAACCTGTAAATACCTCACAACTATACAACAAGTCTCAAATGTCTCTGCTTATAACTTTTAGGGGTTTGTCCAGGTGCACAGATGTGTTTCCGTGTCCGGTTTTGGAAAGCAATTTGAAAACAAAAGCATTTTGTCCAACATCATTGGAAAGCAGATGGATTAACCACACTAGCGGTAATTCAGAAAACTATTCAAAAACCTATCTGACTTTCTTTGATGTGTTTTTGATCAAAGTTCTCTTACAAGCAGCCAATCAATTCCACAAACAGATCACACATAAAAAAATGTACAATATAGTTAAGTATAAATCAAACCGACTTTAGGTCCTATCCTCACTCCCACCTTTACTGTCTCGCTGATTCTTTCCATTTCTTTTAGATTTTTTGTCAGTCTCTCTCTAGGGAAGCCTTTCTTCTTTTAGCTGCTCTGTATCTAGCCCTGCCCTTTTCAATGTCACTCTCACCGTGTCTGGTTTTTAATGTAAGCCTTTTGCTCTACTATGTGTCCTTTAACTGTATTTTTTTTACTCTTCTTTCATGAACCAAACCCATTCCACATCATCAGCTGTCAAAATTCAATCAGATTTCACCAATCATGTGTTAGTGTCTAAACTGGAAAGGTTGTGTTGATACAAAAATGATATGATTCATTTTAGGGAAGCAAAGTTGTCAGTTTACAAAAATTCATACAACCATGCCATTCAGATTTCTCTCCTCGTAGCTTCAAATCCTCAAAATGTGCTGATGACATACACCATCACTACCTAAAGCTTTTTTTCTCTACATCATGGCGGTGTAGCCACGAGATCAGCTGACAATTCAGAAAATTGTCGCACACATCTCTGGTTTCTTTGGATGAAAATGTGAAATTTACCCACTACATTATCCTGCCTCACAGTACCTCCTCCACAAATGAAGGATGTGTGGGGAAATTACTTTTATGCAGGGTAACATGTCCCTACTGAGCCACGGGCGTCACAGTGATTGAGTTCAAAATAATATTCTCATACACGAATCTGAAAATTGCAGATCTCATTAGTTTCCCATCCTCATAGAATGCATTTCCACAAGCTCTCTACAGGGCTAGATAGTTTAGACTTGCTTAAGATTCGGATAATCTTCATCTCAAGATTTTTATTAAGAATCAGTATGAACCCTGCCTTTTTTACCAACAACGCGTTTGCCTGACTTTTCCATGTCAGAGCGACTCATCGGCCACGGATATTGGCTGACTATTCCTGTGGAAAGACTATTCCTATCCACAGGAAAAGTACTGGCGCTGGTTCGAGGTATCACAAGTGAAACATGTGGAAAACTATGCTAAATTGTACAAATAGAAATTTGAATATTGTCAATAAATTTACCTGCCCTAGAGCATAAAATAAATAAACAAATAAATTGACATGTCACAGGATGTCATTTTCACCACTGTATAAAACACTTCAAAAATGCAGCAGAACCTAAGAAGTAATTTTAATATGCTTTTTAATTCATTGTCAAAGGCTGTTCCTACTTAACTCACACACTCATAACGCATCTTAGCCACCACAAGTCCAGATGCTTTTCTTTCCAGGCTCCTTAGACGACGATGACCTGGATGACTGAGAACCTACACAGAGACATGCTTCGTTTCATTTCAACTTACAAATAAATCAACTCTGAAAATTAAAAGTGTGAACTAACTACAAGTTACTTTTCATTTACAGCACCCACCACAGAATGACTTTACATGCCATGCACAACATAAATGAGCACACCTCTGTGCAATATCATTTTTATACCTCAGTCAGTGTACCTTTCATTACTAAATCCTGGTAATGAAAGGTACACTGACTGAGGTACTTGTCTTTCTTCCAATACTTCCCACTTTTTCTTTCTCATCACTGAGGATATCAGCTCTCCACAAATTTCTGGAGAAATGTACAACCAGATTTCGTTTCTTCTACTCTTTGCCCGAGGGCTGCGTTGCTCAGTCTTTTTAAAATAGAAATAAAGGTGTTTATTGGATTCCAGTCAGCATATCACCATCACAGGGGGACGGGCGGAAATTCAGGATTCAATAGACTGGGAAAAAATCCAAAATCTAAATCTTTATTCTAAAACAGGTAGTGGTCGTGCACAGGAAGGCAGGAACTGTGGCAAACAAACAGATGTCGAGAATGCAAAGCAGAAGTCCATGAAACAGTCCAAAAGGTCAAAGAGAAGATCAGCTGCAGACATGGAGAAACAAGCAGTGCTGGAAAGGCTGACTAATCCAAGTTTAAAGGCAATCAGGCAAGTGGGAGATAGACAGCTGACGCTATATTTGCACTGTGGAGCCTGACTGGGAGCAGGTGTGGAATATTTAACACAGGTGATCCTCGTCAAGGTTTACAGAATTAAGGAGACAAATACAGAACTTAAAAAACTAAACCTTTTATTAAGTCAATGAGTGTAAATATTCCAGAGTTAAAAGTCCACAATACAAAGAGAGAGTACACTGGGGAGACGCCAGAACCATAAATACATTCAAAATTGATGGGGCATAACAAACAGGTGAAGAAGGCAACACAGGTGAAAGCAATTAAAAAATACTGAAAGCAATCAGGGAATTGATGAAGGATATACAGGAAGCAAAGGACACAACAGAAAACTGAAATTTAAAGTAAAACAGGAAAATGACCCGAATAACCTGAATAAAAGACGTGAGATGTCAGGAACACAGATGGAGGCATGAACAGGGACACTAGTGAGACTATTAACAAAAAGCCAGAGACTACAAAGACTTATCACTAGAATAGAGAAAACACAAGAACCAAAGACTTAATACCATTGCAAGGAATCAAACTAATTATAAAATAATAAGGTAGCCTGAAGCTACAAAGAAAATAAGAATTAAAAACTAGAACTAAACAAGATAAACAGAAACTCATTCTCAAATGCAACCACTATTACTTTATGGACTCACTCCAAATCACTGCACTAACACCTCTGTGCTTCACTCCCAGACTATGTGGTATTCTATTGTGGTATTCTTGGCCCGGTTCATGCCTGACATGCTGGACCCCAGCTGAGCTGAACAATTTTATCTTAATCTCATTCGACCAAAGAACATCCCTCTAATATTCATCAGACTTCTTAAAAGTTCTTTAGAAAAGTTTAATCTTTCTATTTTGTGCCAAAGATTTCTTGGATGCTCACCATAGATGTCGTCTACACTGTCTGAGCTGCTCCAGAAACTCTGATGACCCTTGAGCCAAGAGTGAAGCACTTCCCCTTCGAGCTAGACTGTCCAAGTATCTCTGTCCATTGTGTCATTTTCAGAGATGTGCAGCTCTGAGCCTCCCATTTTACAATTGTCCTGTGTTCATTTTTGTCTTTGCAAATTTTCACAATTAACCTTTTCATTGTTCAATGACTGTTTTTTTCATGTGTTAGGTTCAAAAATTAACCAGAAATGTGGCTGAAAATTAACCTGGTAAAATTGCTATCAAGCAGTAGAAGAACCTTTGGTGTTTTGACCTCCAGATGTTCGTTCCCCTAATGAAGCAATGCCACTTTTATTAAATTTTACGTTAGACATAACATGCTATTTCATATAAATAAAAAATGACATTAACACTGATTACACTTCGTCCACACATGCTGTCTGCATTGCTGTTTCTGGTTTAATATAGCTGTTGCAGTGAACATGTCACATGTCAAGGTTGTGAAACCTGCCACTGTAAGCTTAGCTGCCTAGTCTATGTTTTTTAAAAAAGATCTTTTTCTGTGCATTCTGTGAATCACATCAATTTGTTCCAGGGTTACAAATGCACTTACTGTTATAAATCAGGAAAGTCATCAATAAGTTTTGTTTCTCACATTGTGCATCAGTAGTTCTTACAGACAATACTGACTTTTTCCCTCGATGTGAGTCTAAAAAAATAAATAAATAAAAAGAAAGTATATAAATACATTTAAATAATCAATGCAAGATTACACACTACACTGCAGTCTTACTTAACTGAATGTATGACCATGATATTTACATGCACAACATCACTAACATATAGAATATATTCTATCCCTTAAAGAACACAATGCAGTGCACTCAAATAACACAGAGCGCATGTTGTAGTAAATCCAGCAACTGAAATGAGGCTCACTCTGCTACAATAATGATGACTGGCAGGCTACTTAACCTATAAGAAAACACATTGGGTGGGGCTCATAGTTAAAGTCAAGTTAAAGAAAACGTGGAAAGGATGCATGAATCTTTTTTACACTTGTAACCTTTTCTTCTTAGATCTTTTTATATCCTTTTTATGACATAAAAGAAATTGAACCAGTTACATCCTCCAGTTTTGTTTTATTTTTGTTTTGCTTAATTTCATAAACAGTCAGACTTACACCAACCAACCAAATCAAACCAGAGCACCTTTCCCTCTGTCCTCATTTCCTCAGGTTGCGGCTGTCTCCTTGCTCCCTAGTGTCAGCCCTCCACTGGCTTCCCAAAAGCCTGTCTGCAGCTTTCAATGACCGTGTGCGCTATGTCCTATATTTGCAGTAAGTGGAGAGGTGGGTGGATGCTTGCCACTGAATCAGTGGATGATGGTGAGAAGATGACAGGGCTTTGGAGGAGAGAGAGGCTGTGTATAAAGAAAGGGAAGGGTAGTGAAGGGAGGTGGGGGGTGGGGGGTGAGGAGAGTTTAAGGGTTGGATCCAGCGAAAGGACGTGGATGAAGAGAGGGAATTAGGATGGAAAGAGGATGGAAAGCTCAGACTGGATGCACTTTTATGACATGCTAAGGGTAGCTGTATAGATGGCTGGGAAGGAAAAGAGGATCAGTGTGAGGAGGGAAGGGAGGGAGGAAGGTGACAGGAACATCTTTTTTGACTGGTAAAAGTTTAGTAGATGGTTAAAGCCAGAATGAGGAAAGATGTGGCGGAGGAGGAGAGGGATCAGAATGTGTAGCTGCTGGCAGGTAAATTGCTACACTGAGAACATGGGGACTTTTCAAAATATCCGGCAGATTATACCCCATCTCCTCTGAGCCAGCTGAGATGCATGAGAAGAAAAAGATGTGAAAGTGTGAGAGCAGCAGGCTAAAATTTCAAACATTTAAAGTGCCGGAAAATTTGAGTAAAACCACCATGTGTATGGGAGGAGGAGGGGAGTTTGCCACTGAGGGAGAACAAGTTTGAGACACTGACTGAGAACGAAAGAGGAAAAGGGAGAGGGCGAGATCTCCAAGCAGCACGCATCGCTGAATTATTGAGGCCCGACTTGTGTAGGAGCAAAAGATAGATTTCCAGTGTTGATCCCTTCTCGCTGTCAGAAAGTTTAGTTGGACACGACCAACTTGAGCAGTTGTGGTTGTTTTGTTGTTGTTTGGGGGTTTTTGGCAGTCACTACAGGGAAAGGCAAAATCTATGTGGTAGGCACAACTTGTGGCAGAAAGTAGACCGTGTGCTTCCTGCCACTCATTTATTTAAAACATATCTTTCTACCACTAATTTATTTACAGCATATATTTCTGCCACTCATTTATTTAGAACAAATCTGTATATACACTTGTGCTGAGGGCACCATCATAAATACAGATATGTAAAGTCCCCTAATTTGCTTTGTGTGAGTCAAAAAAATGTGTCTGTTGACACCTGTATCGTCCCATAGAGTATTCACTTACAGAGAGAATTCTTTAATCCAACCTAGTGTATTTCACGGTATTTCAGTTATTGTGCTTCATTTGTTTTTATTTGCACATGGCAATGTTTACCAAAGCTCCAATTTTATGTTTTAAGGACCTACAGCTAGGATGTCTCTCATCCATAGAAGCGCTGACACCTTTCATGTCTGGCATCAACAGGTTCCACTGTCTAAAAAAGATGAATATAACCACTATGACATCACCTTTCAGCTAAAGCCCTCTTTTGAAGCCTTCAAGGTTTTACCAAGGACAAAGATCAAGTGAGTAGTCGAGACACTTTTTCTATATCTTTTTATACCTCTGACCTCTTATAGCAGGGGTCAGCACCTTTCAACATAAAAAGAACAATTTATCCCCTTTTACCAAACAACAGAAGAAAAAGGACAGAATGAGTATAAAGTAAATAAATATACAAAAAGCAGATTTATATTTTTTTTTCTGTGTTTTCAAAGCTTGATTCACAGTTGAGGGGCTCCTAGAGCTCAAGAGCTACATGTACTTTGTTGTGGCTTCACTTTATAAGACTTGGAAACTGTATCAAATTTGTTTCATAGTCTATAGCGCCTTTTGTCTTTTTTGACTCTCTCCATTCTTCTCATGTGATTTAGCGCCTCGGCTGTGCAACCTGGTCCAAGAAATATGGCCAGTTGTCAGACTGTAACAACTTACTACTGTCTTGGTAATGATAGTAGTAAATGCACGACTGCATTTAGGTGTGAGTTTACTGAGAAGACAGCTTCATGAAGACAATGCGACAAAGGACATGCAAAAGTTATTAGCACACGCATGAACGAATCATTGTGTGAATGGATAAATATGCAAGTGAGGCGGTGAGGGTGGTGGTTAGGCCAACCAGCAGGTTGCCCTAGATTTATGACACCTGGCTCTTCATTTCCCCAAATATGTACAACAGAGGTGACAATAGCCATAGCCAATAGGTTACAATACCCATGTGTACAACAAACATGACTGCTTGAATTCTCCCTTCAACATATGAGAAATTTTGTAACCAACATTTTCATATTAATATATTCTGGATATTTCAATAAATGATGAAAAAGATATCAGGGACACAAAGCAATATTCCAAACAGAGCAACTTTATATGTGGGATTGCTGAAGCCAATGTCTGTAGGATTAAAAAATTCAAACTTTTAAAAGTACCAGTGGTGGCAAGAAAAAAATACTGTGGCTCGCATAATTTTCAAGGACAAGGACTGTCTAATATTTCTGAGAAAATCCACACATAGAAGCTTATATATAAATCTTGCAATATATGAGGAAACTATGCTAAGATTTACCAGCAAAAAGAATGAAGCTAAAGACAGAAATAAAGGCTGAAGATAAAGGAAAGCAGGGTGAAAGAGAAGTGAAGAAGAAAGCAAGTGACAGTGTGAGAGAAGTGCAAAAGGAGGCAGACGGTCTCTGATGTAAGCCATGTTCTCACCGCTGTTCACAACCGTCCTGTTGCCTTCATGAATAAGTTAGATGCCAAATGTTCCCTCCCTCTCATGTCCATGCATGCAGGCGCACAATACAACACACACATTAAAACACTATACTCCTTATTCTTCAACTTTTAGGTCCCCATGCACACAAAAAACTAAAAAGACACCACCAAGCACATCTGCACAACAACTTTGTTATTTTTTTCTTTCGCCAAAATACATTGAAATATTAAGATGCTCTGCTTTACTAAATTTCTGCACAAAGAAACATACAGAGACCCACACATATTCCCTCCTGAAGCAGAGCCAGTAAGAGGTGCTTGATAATGTCTGACAGAGTGACAGGAGTACAGAGGCAGTACAGAGGAGAAAAGTGAAGTTTCCCTGACAGTTTTTCCTACCCACAGGGCACCTACGTCATCCTGTTACACTCTGGACATCTCTCATCCAAAGAGGTATGTGTGCTGGTGTGTGTGTAGTCCCATGTATTATTACCATGTATGTGACACTGACCAACATCCAAGTGCAAAGACATGAAAATGGGTAGGAGTATGGTAATGAGTTCACCAGAAGGTAACATGTTTGTGCACATGCTTCTCTGTACATGCATGTGAAAACTGTATCTGCATGAACGATAACATAATCATCCGAGAGAGAGAGTTAAATACGAAGACAGGAGATAAGAACTACAAATGAACAGACTGAAGAAGGGTTGCGTAATGATCTTTGAGTAAGAATTATAAAGACTGTGATTGCGTTTCAACATAGAAACATGCTTCAGGAGCCTCCAGTGATTCTCAGCATTTTATTCTGCCTCATCAAACTTGTGTATTTAACTTGTCCTTGCAAAAGAATTGATTCACTGATAGTGTTGGATTGACAAAAGAAAGTTGTTGTTTTTTACAGCAAACCTATGACAAAAGTAATCTCGAGCCACTTTATATTTAATGCATTTATATGTATGATATAAACCTGCAATTTGAGAGGATGAACCCTAAGAAACAGACAGTCCCCTATGAGCAAGAATTTGGCAACAGTGGGGAGGAAGAACACTCTTTTAACATTAGGAGACCTCTGACATGAGTCGTGCTGTTAGGGACAACGATCTGCTATGAAGAGAAGAAGGGACAGTATTCAAACGATAATGGGATGCTGGAAGCAGACTATTCATATTGATCTTCTTGTTAAAGTGAACAATAATGTCCATACAAGACCAGTTATACTGCCCACCTTGCTATGAAGTTGAATGCAATTTCTTATGTTGTGAGTGCCCTCAAGTTGTTGAGCACCTTAGACTTTTTTTGCTGTATTGAAAAAAAAAAATTCTAATGAGTAAATTAAGTTGGAGTAAATATATATATACCTATGTATTGCCACCATGCACCACACTATCTAGTGCTAACTACTTGAGCTCACCGCCAGCTCAGGGTCTAACTTATGGCAAGCATGGTGATAAATCAGTCCTCCAATGACATTGTCTTAGTGTGCTTATCCTTTAGCCCCCAGGTAGTGAGGCTAGTGTAAACCAGAGTCAACATATCATTTTGGCCATAGGTCTGTGGCATTGCAGCTGACCTCTAGGTTAATAGAAATGTTGTCAGGCTGTAATATCCAGTCAGATATACAGAAAAATATGAAAGAGGAAAAGAGAGCAAGGAAGAGTGATCAAGGGTAAAAATGGTAAGAAAACTTAGATGAGGAAGCATTGTAGTGTAACTGTGAATGTCAGTTTTCTCAAAATAGGACCTGCTTAAAATTGATACAGTGGTGGCTGCATTTTCACTGAACTGACAAAGTAAAAAATTTAATCAAAGCATCTATCTATCTATCTATCTATCTATCTATCTATCTATCTATCTATCTATGCTTTTAAAAAGAGATTGAGTTATTGAGTTTGAGCAGCACTCCAACAATTTCAAGGCCTTTGATTAAAAGTGATACAGACAGAAAGGTCACACAGTAGCTGTAGTTCATATTCATGTAAGAGGCTGCAATCTGTTAAGCAAAACATGGATAGTGTGTGTGTGTTTGCATTACTGATGTATTTATAATCATCTGTGTACACAGTCATATTTTGGTGACCAACTCCCTTCTAGTGATGAAAAAACATGTCCTCAAAATATAAAACTACAGGTTTTAAGGTCGAGGTCAAAGTTCAAAGTGATTTTAAATTTCGGTTACATATGGGTAAGGTTTAGACTCGTGTTTTGATGTAAAACCTTGCCTGATTACATGTCTGCACGTGCCTGTGAACATTCTGTACCTACATCTCTTTATGTCAAAAGAAAAAAGAAAAAAGCAGGTAAGGATTAGGAGGAGGTGTCAGATTTTGGGATGTGAAAGATTATTATCATCTCCTGCTTAACGTTTCAGTCTCTTCCAATCTCTGTCTCCTCTCCCCCTTCCCCTCCTCCTCCACTGCCTCAGAGCCACCGATAAATTATGGATGCTTATTAGAAAAGGGCAATATTCAGCATTCAAAATAAACTCTGTAGCATGAGACATGAAAGAGACACAAACAAAAAGTGCTGATGTGGGAAGAGGAAGAGTTAAAGTCACAGGGGAGCCAGTGGCCAGGTCACATAAACCTACGGTGATCTATTTCAACTGTGTACCATCGGAAGATAATATACTGTAGATCGTCTGTGATATCACAATACAGAAATACTCTGTTAAAAGTAATGCATTTAAGTTTTCCATCCAAAAGAGGAAAAAAGTACAAAATTATTATAGCTTAAATTATAATTATTGTAAAAATTAAAGCATATAGAAAGCAGCAAGGTCTGTGTTAGTCTGGTTATATTATTTGGGATTTGGTCAATAATGTATTTTAATATTTATTACTTTAATATTGCAACTAGTAAAAATCAGGATGTATGTACTTCTTATACTGCTTAGCAAATGTAATCTTTTCTTTCTTAAATAAAAAAATTGTCACATTTTAAGTAATTTTAGATTTTGACATAAAGTGGTATAGAACAATACTTCAGATGTAATAGAGTTTTTTTGTTTGGTTCTTTAGCAGTGATGGATGTACTAAAGGTAGTTGCTTTAGGTAACCAGAGTACTTGAATAAATGTGTGTATTTAGTTTCCATCATAGACTGAAGTGAGTAAGTTCCAGATTAAAACATATACACAGAGACAGCAAATAAAAATGGGAAATGCAGCAAGCTTTTCATTCATCCTTAGGCAACATCTGCAAAGTTCTGTTACATCTGTGCACACTTTAAGCATATTAACTTATTTTCTGCATTTCCTGTAGTGCTTTGTTCTGTGGCCAGTGGCGAGGCCTAATTTCCCCAGCTACTGTACAAATCTAACAAAAAAAAAAAAAAAACACTGTTAAGCAAAATCACTGATTTAAGTTCATTAAATTTCCTGTTAACAAGCACATAATGAAGCATCACATTGCAGCCTAATGCAGTCTGGATTCCATCTACAGCACCAGCTAATGGCTTTGTGTGACTTTGTCGAGCAATCAATAATTTGGTGTCTCTGTGAACTCTGTTATTTCACACAGTGTGATGTCATGCAGTACCACAACATGAAGAGACACTTTTCTTGGTACACTCTGTCTGTGTTGACTCTTCAGTTTAGAAGTCACATCCTGCCAAACTGCCTCGAAATGTAATCCTTAAGTGTGTTAAGACTTGCCGCATGTGAATGCCACATCATGCTTGTAATGCCCCCGGATTACAGTATATCCAGATTAAATGAAACTTCAGAATCACTATGTATATATGCAAGGATGTTTGTGAGGAGATGCATATAAAAGGCTTATCCCCCAAGAGAAAACAGAGGAGCAAAGGAGAATGTTTAATAAAAAAAGAGGTACTATAAATGATCTTATTAAACTTGCATAACAAAGCTTGCTTTGCTGTGACAAAACATATGGTGTGAGGCTTTTTCTTTTCGCTTTTAAATACACAATCACATTTTATTGGTGTACTTGTCTGTCCAATTGCAATTTGACGGACAGGTGTTACAAGCTTTTTGACAGACCTCACAGAAGTCCAATCAATACTACACTGCTGCAAGAAAAACAGTGACTGATCCTAAAGTCCCTGCTGAGCCAGCAAACTGTTGCAGTGGGATTGAGTGTGTCTTCTGCACAAGCATATCCCTCTCACACTTGCACACACCAACACACCCAGAAGTTCACAGGCTCACACACTTCACACACTCGCATACACGAGCACAAACACCTGCATGCACAGATTCACAGGCGTGAACTGATAAAAACGCACACATCCAAAAACACCCCAGAGAAGGCTACAGTAAATGAACCTCACAGCCATCCAAAGCACTGACATCAATCAGGCACGCTTTCACCGTTTGGCTCCCGACGGACGGTGAGTCGCATCTGTCTGCTAGAGCAAGTGCTAAACAATTCCAAAGTGACAGAAACCATTTTATGCATATCTGCATATACAGCATGCCAAACTCGTTGGCACTCTTCCCGATCTCCCCTACTTGTGCTGTTTACTGCAATTGTGTAAATTGTGAAACCATTTGCGTTTTCTGAATGACTCTTTTTAGCGACGGTGATTTTCCTACATGAAACAGTTGTTGCACAGATACGCTCAGCTAAACAACACCAACACACAATCCACCGGGAATGCTGGGCATCTGAATAGTGGCAAGTACAATTCCCAAGAAAGCTGTGGGCCTTTTCCTCCCGCAGCGGTGCCTACAAGGCTACTTTTGCACAAAAGACACATATTCTATAAAACTGGAAAAGAAGACTGATAAAAAACAAACAAACTAAACAGCGCTGGAGCCTCCATGCCTGCCAGTGACTGCATATCTGCTTCGACCCACTGCATATTTGTGACAGAGCCCATGAGGCTCAGATGTTTCATCAGACCCAGTACATCACCCTGAAGAGAACACAAGACTGTTTTACACAGTTATGAAAAAAAAAAAATAGATGAGAACAAGAATGCACAAGGGTGATTTTGAAATGTGAGCCTTTAACGGGACCGTGTAAGTAGAACAGAAGTACCTTCACAGGGAGACAAATGTTCAATTTTTAAAAAAATGGTAGCCAGCAATGAAAGCACACCTCAAGTTCTGAGTATGTTTTTGAACCATTCTGTTAGAAAAACATCTGTGGCATCCATAAATTTAATCTTTTAGAACATAATAGCATGCTAATAACAAATACAAGGTAAGGCGTACACCTGCGGATAAAACATGAACTCAGAAAACTGTTTGTGATGGAACTAATAAGTGCACAGATGAGAGAAAATCAGAGAAAAAAATAATAACTTCTGCACACTTCTGGTGATTCCCATCCATCGCCATCATTGTACATTTATAGGCTCTTGCAACAGCTGAGGACTGACAAAATACAGATTTTAAAGGCAAAAATGCTCAAGTACTTTAAAAGTCAATGCAGTCTCTCAACTAGTGGTTCCAGTTGAAACGTTACAGTGGATACAATAGATCTGAGAATTGTCCGTGTAATTTGGATATAGTTTACACAGATGCTGACATGTCAGCCGCAGTGCAAAGTATTGGAGCAGTACGAGTCTGATTAGGAAGGACTTTTATACAGGCCTATATGCTTCAGCAAATGACAGATTGTCAGCATTTCTCAGTGTGAAGGCAGGCTGCGGGATTGCTTATGACAACAGCACTCTGTGCTACAATGACTAAACAGACCCTGTTTTCAATGGCTGCCACATGCCTTCAAATGTCAAAATCAAAGTATCAAAGCTGACAGATCGGTTTGTGTGTTTTTCTTGCCCGAAGGGACAGGAGGATGCATAACTGGCCAGGCGCCTGTCGCTGAAGCAACTGAGCTTCTGTAATACAGTAAACTGCAGTCGCAAGAGGTGACAAATCTCAGCTTTATCCTAAAAAGCATAGAGCGATTGTCCTGTTTAACCTGCCTGACAAAGACGGACCGTATATCAGAGCACTCTAACTCTGCCTGTGCTGCTCTCTCGTCTTTCTCGCTGTCGTTCAGAGTGCGGGTGCCTCTGTGTGCAGCTGATTCAGTATGTATGGGACAAAGTGGTAACTTAATTCAAGCCAAACTTTGCCCTTTTTTCATGTTTAATCATAAACCTTGGACAACTATAATCTCACTTTTGTGTAATAAATCACCAACCTAATTTAGACTATGTATAACACATGCGTTTGACCATGAAGATTTTTTTCAGCCTAAAAATGGAATTAAATTGGATTTACAGTAGCTGGGTTTCCCTTCCACTACAGGGTTGGATGTTTTCCCAGCTTTCCTCTTTTGACTTCCAAGAAGTGAACTCTCCCTTTTAAGATAATTTGTTGTCCATCTCCCTCAGGCTTTTCTCAGCAGTGTTAAGACCAGTTATTACAAGGCCTTGCTGAAACAAGAGCAATTTGGAGCTCATGACAAGCCCTCAATTAAGCTTGTTGCTAGCGAGCTCACTCAGTCAGCATAATAAAGCATGTATTGATGTAATAACAGGAATACATGAGTAAATATAATGCCCTTACCGTAAACCCCTTGGCCCCAGGCAAGAGCATAAACACGAGACAATAACAATATCCAAAAAAGCCCCATGTTCAGCTCAGGTCCGTCATAACCTGGGAGAAAAAGACAAGGGTGAAAACAGAGGCACGGAAAGGAACAGCCTGCAAACGTAACTATGAGGAGGGTGGAAGAAACGACAACTGAGTGATTGTAATCAAAAGGGAGGGGGAATATACTTTAAATTGCTTTGTTTTAATGTTCAACTATGTCCCCTGCAACCCCATAAGCCGTGAAAATAATATTACAGAGCAATTTAGTCCCCACCGCGCAGCCTACATCGCTTCATTCAACTTAAAGGGCGGGTAATTCAATCACCAATCGTGGATTATAGAAAGCTTACAAGCAGTGCAGTGTGATGGAGAATTGGAGATTGACAGGATTGTAGATGTCTGCTGTTTAGCGTGACTAAACTTCCTCTGTCCGCCCCTCACAGAGGCACAGCGGCGGGCAGGTGTAGTCGGGAGCACAATAAGGTTTACACTGCAGTATTCATGGAGGATTTGCAACAACAAGTGGGGTCACGGAGACCACTTTAGACCCCGAGACCCACACATATTCCCTCAGATCAGTACAGCTGTTCCTACTCTGTCAGGTCGACGGTGGTAGCAGAAATATGCACGTGTTACGCGATTTATTCTGATTCATTTTTATCATGCATGTGTATGTATTAATGGAAAAAAAATATTTATGTTGCACACTGGTGGTTCAAAACCTGTAGAACACCTGAAGACAGGCAATGAAATCCAGCTCAGTGAGGGAATAATGGACCCTCTTAGCTGACTCTTTTGCTCGAACACTGGGGTTTCCTCCTACGTCTAGAACGCACGTTTGTGAGAGGGCTGCATTCACCGTTCGCATTATAAAGCGCGCTGTAATCAAAGTTTCTTTCTGCGATACAAGCAAGTGAATCCCTGGCATTAATGCTTTGACGGGCATGCATTGCCTATATTGCAAATAATTTGGCGATCCCAAAATCTGAGCGCGTGTAACTAATGATCAACTTTGATAATGTTGGGTACATTTGAAAATACTTCCAGCGTCAATTAAGCGCTCACAGTCTATAAAGGCATTCTTTGAAAAATGATACAGACATGATGTGAAGCGAATAGAAAAATGATGCCAATCTGACATATATTTTTTTCAAGTATTGCCAGTTCAGCGTTGGGGACAGTGTGCCATCTCTACCTTGTCTCCGAGGTGCCGTCCTTTGGGTCAGTCCGCTACCCAGTACTACGCGCCCTTCTCACGGCTCAGTAACGAGGATTCCTTCGGTCTCCGTTAGACCAACCTCGCTTAGTGTTTCACCACAGAAACAGCAGAAAAGTTTTATATCCTCCACCACTGCGCGTCCAGTAAGAGCTTTAGCTAAAATTCCCAGAGAGTGGAAATATGGACTTTTTCGAGCTTCCAGACCTCTAAAGGATCTCTTCGGTGTGTTAAACTTTTATTTTACGCACGGAGAAGTAGACGACAGAACATCGCACAGCTCGGTTGCACAGAGTCCCTCTTCTCAAAAATGAAAATAAAACCTCTGTTCCTTTGAAAAACTCAGGCAAGGCTACTTGGGGGAAATCCTATACACTCGGACTGCCTTTTTGTGGATTATTTACTCTGAAAGGCGTGGTTGAAATGCCTTTACTGTCTCTCCCTCTTTGCTTCTGGCCGATGAAAGTCTATGAAGCCCCTCTAACGCAATCATGCGCTCTGAAAATGAGCTTCCCTCCGCTAGTTCAATCAGCGCTGTGTCTGTGGACTCCAAGTGATGCTGGCCAAGTGGAATATGTGCGCAGACTGAGAACGACCGCCCCTGTCTGTGTGAGAGAGAGAAAGAGAGAGAGAGGGATGGAGAGAAGAAGGGGAGGGAGGACAGAGGCTTACACATAGATGCTCTCAAGCCTCACAGCTTCCACACTGAACAGGTTGTCAAAAGAACGCCACTGCTCCCCTCTCCCCTGTTCCACTCCCAGTGTCTCACTCCCTTTGGAATAGGTTTTCAGCCCTTTGGTAGCAACAGGGTGTTTTTTAACAGCAGGGGAACGCGCGTGTTTTCCTGTTTTTCTCTTGTCGACTCTTTCCTGGAGTTCGTCAACTGCTGGTGCACGCAATCGTCGATGCCAATTACAGCTGAAGGGCGCCCTGAAAGTTATTTTTTCTTTTAGCATAATGGAGGAACCCCGAAAACAACCATCCCTCTGCATGGACCAATTATTTATGACAGCATAAACAGACCCATTGTTATCACAGAGCCCCCCCCAACTCGCCTAAGCACGCACATGGTGTCTCTCTCACACACAGATTTACAGTGCCCATCCCTCTATTTATCCTCTCTCTCTCTCCCTCTCTCCCTCTCTCTCGTTCTTGTGGGTTCTCAGTGAAGCCACTGGAGGGCGTTTCAGCTCATCGCCACTGTTGGAACGCACGTGCTATTGTGTGGCACTGGCATGAGTGTCAGTTGTGCTTGTGTGTGTGTGTGTGTGTGTGTGTGTGTGTGTGTGTGTGTGTGTGTGTGTGTGTGTGTGTGCATGGGGTCCGAAAACAGCACGTGTTAAGGGCTCTTGAAGGCAATTCTGGCCTTTCCACGAACGATGTTGGCTTATCACCAAGCAGCGCATCTGTATGCATCTGGATTGAATAAAATGGACACTTAAAATATCGAACACACAGAGTACAGATCCCAATCCGTCACCAAAGCAAAGCAACTGCCATCTAATTTCTGTTATGCAACAAAGCAGCAATGTTGCAATTTCTTCTCATTTAAAAAATAAATGTGGGTGGTGGGTGGGTTTACCTTTTGGTGATTAATCAGGATGAGTGGGTGATGAAAAGAAAAGGAGGAACAAGAAACTGTACCTTACACGAAGACAAGAAAAGCGTAGAGTTATTATGTTTAGAGGGAACTGCGTGTGAGCCTCTAAATGTATAATGCGATATAGTTCCTCGTAGAAATATATTAAGGCATCCAGTTTCCATTTTTCTGAGTCATTTATAATGTGACTAGCTTCGTTTATTCTAATAATTTTGCGTGTGACAGAGAAATAAATTCACACTTTAACCTTGAGGGTTTATGTTGTATAACGGTTTTCTTAATATCTTCTTTAGTCTGCTTAATGAGAACGATTTAGCAGTTTGAGAATATTGCTTATTTTGTTAAGTTTATGGTGAATGTCATTAAATACAAAGCAGTTGTAAATCATTTTTGGAATTATCTTTGGATACAGTGCAACATTTTTCTCTCACAGACCATTTACCTCTCTCACACAAAATAGAAATACCGAGACTCTGTAGTTTGTATTCTAATATTTCGTCTATCTTTATTGCATCTTATTGCTTTTAAAATACTTAATTTATTCACCTATTGTATTTCTGTCATGAAATATAAACATAGCTATTCGTTGTGTGATTTTTTTACTCAGTTATCTAATCATCTTTATTATTCCCTATTTAGTTGCATCTGCTAGTGAATAATTTTCATGCAGTTAATCAGTAAGTGTGACAACATAGTGTGTAAAACACAGACAATATGTTATGCTAGTAGTTTGTGTTTTTGACCAGGTAGTCCACAAACACAGCTGTGCATGATATGCTTTTCTCAAAGGTGCATTGTCAAGTCCTTTTTTTCATTTAGCTTAGAAGTCAACATTGTTGCAAAATCAGCAGCCCTTCAGTCAAATGTCCTTTTGTCTAATGAGGGAAGGCTCAGAGTAAAAGGCCTTAAAACATCAGTTCTCTTTGTTACTGTACTTTGAATGGCTTATTCAGAAAGTCTCTTTTTCTTCTGAGATGGACAATCCTAATTGCTCCCACATCACAGTGTGAAATGTATTTGAAAATTCACAAACATTGCATTTGTACAATGGAGGAAACACTAAAATGTTTTTTGTTTGTTTGTTTGTTTTATTTAACTTCTTCAGGCTTTCAAGTCTTTTTCTATAGACTGTAAGTCTTAAATATAGTTGATTTTGGCAGCACAAAAACGTATTTGGAATATAGTTTGAGTAAACCGATTAGCATAATTATAATACTGATCACTGGGAACAAAGTTGTGAGAAAAACAAACTTTTAATGTAAATTGTTTTCTGCCAAATATGGCAGTAACATTTGTACTCTTCAATCATTTCTGGGCAACAGTGAGCAGTGAACATTTGGGGGTTTTCATCTGACATTCCTAAACAGAATCAAGACACTCAGTAATTACTTTGCACTCTCAATTCAAATGAAACTTTTATTCAGAGTAAACAAAATCATGGGTTCTGGCTCAAGTATGTGTCTCTTTCCTTCCTTCCTTTCGTTTTTGCCCCTCATGTTGGGTTGGAGCCAGCAGTCTTGGCATGTCTTGCTGAGAGCGCATCATTGCTGCTTAAGGCAATGAATCTCAAAAGACAACATGTTGTAGGAACAACCTTGGGTGGGAGCCACACAGAAATACACACACAAACACACACGCACGCACACACACACACACACACACACACACACACACACACACACACACACACACACACACACACACACACACACAGTAAGTTTTCAATGATTTTGGAGGACTTTACATTGACTTATATGCATTTCCTGCTGAATTAGGTTGAGCACAAACACTATTTACCTACCTGCTAACTAACCTTGATTAACTTGATGCTCAGCCACAGCTACCACTTGTATTAACCATTCATAACTCATACATAAACATAACCTTATTTTGCCTAAAACATGCATTCACTTAAAAATCGATGATTTTATGACACCTTGTTTTTTGTCCCTTGCAATTAGATCCTCTCAAAATAAATAACATATGCACATGCACACATTTGTCCCACCACATTTTTCATTTATTTGTTTTTGTCAGAGAAGGAAGGGTTATGAAATAATTGCAGGTGGTGAGTGAACCAACAAAGATATTAACTCAGACAACAACAAAATGCTATCACACGTTCACAACAGATACAATTCCTACATTTTTGTAACTTGATGGAGCTGCAGTTTTAGTGACAGCTCTAAGATGGAAACTTAGCCTGTGTTCTGTGTTTTGTTTCTCTTCCCCATGGTTCGTTACAGTCTCACATAAAACATACTGTGTTACAGAATACCAAAGGTCTATAAAGTAGTGTCATTTTCTTGGAGAACCTGAGGGAAACTTGATGCATTCAAAGGCAAAATTATAGCTGTATTCTCAAATCAAAAATTATATAATAACAGAACTAAGGTAGTGATAACCTGAGCTGTATGGCATCAATCAAGAATCATGCAAAAGCATGTATTACAGCCTTTAAATTGGAGTCTAGTTTTTCAGTAATGGGGGTGGGGAGGGGGCAATAATGAAATACTTCAAAGCTAAATGAAGAACGTGCACACCCAAAATCAGTTGAGTAAAGATTCTGGAAAAATGGAAGCTGTTTGCAAGCTGCAATTTTCCAGCTCCCACGGTTTTCTAAGTGCACCAAAGCATCTCCCTTTCTTTTTTAATAACAAAATGCTTTTCTTTCTGTAATGCTTGAAATATGTAGGTACAGCACACAAAAGCCAGACCTTGCAAAATACTGAGGTCACAATTCGTCATTTAAAACGAGACATAGCAATTCTGTACTTCTGTAAAAAAAAAAAAAAAATTGGAAAATAAATAAATAAACACATTCATTGCAAAAACTCTCAGTGGACCTTTGAAAGAAGTAAAAAGCTCACACACTGTTCTTTTTGTGAACAGAACTACAACTGGTAACATCTCAAGATGAATAAAATCCCCGTTGGTGCCTTAAAATGTAGCCTACTGTCTGCCAAAGCTTTTATTTTGGTACCACATCCGAACACCACAGACTGTAATGTGATCTGAGGTGCCTGGTTAAAATTTTTCTGGTATCATGCTCTGTAATTGATGTTCCCATCAGTGTAATTCAATCAGAGCTCAAAGTACTGTATATCAGCGCCAAGCACTTTCCCCACACAGAAACAGCTAAATGGACAGAAAAGATACACTTGAGACCAGTGATAATTTAATTGTGTGTTCAGTGTGTGTGTGTGTCTGTGTGTGCGTGTGTGTGGCAGACACAATAGAGAAAAGAAAAGCAATATCACTCCGTTAAACTGAGATGTGATAACAGGCATCTCAACTTGACAATGCAACACATCCATACATAAGAGATTCAAAGTGGATGCTGCAGAGCGTAGACAGAGAGTAGAGAGGAAAGACATTCAGACTTCAGACATTATATATATATACATAACTATATATATTTTAACAGTATATGGTTGTTTTTTAATTTTACCAAAAATATTTGTTTATATATAATTAATATAGGCTTTAAGTCTTAACTTCAATTGGAGAACTTGAATCACAATGTTCCATTAATAATTAAAGAATTACAGCCATTTTTTTTTAACTCTTTCACTAAATCCATTGATAAACATGGACCATTTCTTTATTATTCTTTCATAAAGCAACATTTAAAAGGTCTTGATATAATTTCAGCTGTGGTATTTGCATTGGAAACCTGTTACTGTAAATCTGTGATATTCGGTAAAAGAAGCATTTGATGCAAGCAGGTAAATAAGTAAAGTTTATTTATTAAGCACAGGCAAACAGTCACAAAGCACTGTACACAAAAAGATTTAAATAAATAAGAACATTAAGTGCCATAATAGCCAGTAAAAGGTCATCCTTAGGCTACAGCAACAAAGAAATCTATTAGAGAGAAAGTCAGAATGTTGGGAGGAGCCAAATAAACAAAATGAAATATACTGAGAAAACCTTTTGGTGATGGTGAAAAACATTCAACAATCCCAAAAATGGAAAGGCTAGAGAAGACTTTGCCCCCCAAAAAAAGTGGAAGAGCGCTTCAGAACTGTGAAACTAAGGTCAAGCTGTACCAGAATGACAGGAAGAAAAACGCGTGGAGAAAACTTAGAAGGGCTCATGATCTGAAGCATACTACATCATCTTTAAAACTCAGTAGATGCATGGGCATGCATAGCTTCCAGTGGCACTGGGTCACTGCAGTTTATTGATGATGTGACTGCAGACAGAAGCAGCTGGATGAATTCTTAAGAGGACAGAGCTACTTTTTGTGCTTGAATTCAGCCAGATGTAGCAGTGTATATTCAACAGTGGTTCATAGTACAGATGGGCAACGAGCAAAAAGATCATGTGAAAGCTTTCCCAGGTCAAGAAATTAAGTAAATAAACTTATATTAACCTTTTTATAGCCATATAAAAAGGTGACTGTGTGTAAAATCCATGCAATATTTTTATTTAAATGCTCAGATCAGAGTTTAAGCTGATATTCTTTATATAACTAATTTTCATTTTGGTAAAAAGTTGAATGTCAAAAGATAAAATGGACTAAATGTATCCTGTAAGGTGTCATCAAATCCTGAAAATGTAAAAAATATAATTGGCCTGTTTCTATGTTCTACCCTTTTGCTCACTTCATTCTTTTTCTTTATTGATTGTTCTGCAACAGCAAAAATATTGTATACATAAAAGTGTCTGTTTAAGAAGAAAACGTGAGTGTTGCTCTCGATGTGTTACTAGCATAGAACAGCATCAGTTACTGAAGTCTCTGTAAGTCTAGTGGAGCAAATATTGGGAACATCATTCTTGTACAAGATGTGGTGCTGGAGCGTACTGTTTAACACATGCATCCCGAATCACTCATAGCAAATTATTGTGATCCAGTGACTGGGAAATGTCATAGCATGTGAGTCACCTCATTTTCATACTCATCAAGGCATTTAGTGACCCTTTGTGTCCTGTTAATGGGAGCATTTTATCCTAGAGAAAGCACTCCCATCAGGCTAGAAATTTTTCATCCTTGAATAAAGCTGATCACTCAGAATAAATCTGTATTGATTTGCAGTGACCCTCTCCTTTAAGGTGACAAGTGGATCCAAAACATGCCTCCATGCCACCTTCTCCCAGTTCTTTGTAGACCAGCAGTGCTGATGTCACAAATGTGACTTCATCTTTATATATGGACATTACGCAGTCAATTCATGGCCTTCATTGACTTTTTCATTCACCTGTGGAAGAGTCATTCTTCTGTTTCATATCACACTAATGCACAAACATCAAGGTCATCAAATGTGCAGCGAGAACCACAATTTCTGACAGGAAAGACTTTTTTTTCTTTTCTTTTTTACTTATGTCTATTGATTTCATTGCAAATGTCCAACTGAAACACTCACCAGCTGCTCAGTATTTGTGACTGAAGCTCCAACTATCCATGCTCCAATGATACATTAAGCCCTCTTTCAGAATTACTTAGATATTTTTCACTTTTGATCTTAATACAATATCAGAAACAACGGGACCTGCTCAGCAGTTTTATTAATGTCACATAGCTGGTAACTGCTCAATTGTATTAAGCACCACTCTTGTGCTGAATCATCTGAATTTACTGTGTTTCTTTCATTAAGTTGTATCTATTCAATTCCAACACATCTAGGAAAAAAGTCACACAGGCATCGAACCATTCTTAACCATTCATCATCTTTTACCTATCGTATTGCTCTTTCGGCCACTGAGAGCAGGTTGAAGCCAGCTAGCTGTAAAGTGGTTCATTATGTATACTTGTTTTTCTCCATTTATTTTATTTAGAGGTGGATGTAACTTTATATACTTATAAAAAAAATAAAATCAGCTCATTGTCCTCATAAATTGAATGCATAAGAACAAAGAAAAGAAAAACAGTTCAGATCCTTTTCTCTTGCCTTGAGGGCAGTTTGTCAAATAGGTTATCTCTCCTCAACAATGTTTGGGAAAATCTATTTCCAAGTAGCGAAATAAAGAAAAAAATGGCAACAGCACCATAGAAAAGTGGACCAGTGACAGATGTATGCTTTCTTGCTTTGGTATATTGTCTTTTAAAGCTGTTCTGTGCTATGCAGATCATCACAAGCAAAAGAGGCTTTCATTAGTTTGTGGAAACAACAGAAATTCTGTAGTCCCCTAAAGCTGATGGCTTCCGTGTTTCGCTAACATAGCCACCAAAAAACAAACAAGGAAAAAAGAACTGTTGTCATTAGTCACAATTTACAAATGTGTGTGCGTGTGTAGGGACAGAGACATGGAGTGTGGGTATATCTGTCCACAACTGTGCGACACCAGCCGGTCCATGTCAAACTCTCCACCCATCCAATACCCACACATCTGTGTGCAAAACACACACACACATACGTCCAAGAAAGGGTCATTTTTCACTGGGTAATTGGCGGAGAGGCACATTGCCCTTGGGATTCGATAATTCATAACCTCCTCCCATCCGATACTGGATAGCTAGTAGAAATGGGCTGAGACAAGGGGTGGTGTGCGCAGCGCAGAGAGGAGGGGGTGGCTGCATCATTAGAGAGGAGAGGTAATGGCTCTTATTGATTCTGCCCCACCGGGCTCCCTCACCATTTCATGTTTAAAACAACACTGATCCTCATTACCCAGGCAGCCACCAATGCCCTGATAAAGAAGAGAGAAAAGACACAGTGAAACACGATGAGGAGAGAGTGAGGAGAGGAAAAGGAGGATGGCAGGAGAGGAGGGGTAAAAGAAAGCATTAGAGAAGATGAGAGTGGAGAGGGAGGAAAGGAGAGAGGCGGAAAAGGAAAAAAATAATCAGGAGAAAGGATGAAAGTGAGTGCACAGCTTGTGTTTTGCTGTCTTAATGCCTCACTTTGAGTGGTATAAGTAATTACTGTCACCCTTTAATGCGTGTAATGCATTATTACTTGTTTAAATCTCCCTTTCCCCTCATCCTCCACCCCCTGTAGTGTGTAATAAGACTAAAGAATTGACTCAAACGCAGACTGCTTGGATCTGTCTAATAATTCTCTGTGCTATTATCCTCTCTTTGCTGCTAACACACAGCGCTCTCTGTGTGTTTGGCCACCGGCAAACATTATCATTACTGCAACAGTGGTATAAGACCAGCTCTAATGTCTTCTTTCTCCCTCCCTCTCTTTACTCTCTCCTTGACTCTTTCCAAATTTGAGGTTTTATTATAAGAAGGTAATTTGCCTGATCAAATTGCTTCAAACTAACAACTGGAGAATCAGATATTTTATTCTTTTCCAAGTCTGTATTTCCTACTAATGAACTATTTTTTAAAGTCTGTTCATAAATCGAGTCAATTGGCAGTTCTAATTTTCTGAAATTTTGTTTTGTGTTTTACTGGGACAGAGGTAAGTTAAACCCCTCATTAAATGTCAGTTCTTTTTCAAAAACCATCTGGGTCAAGAATCAACATCCATTCATTTATTTATTCTCTTCCGCTTATATAATTCAGGGTCGCAGGGGAGCGATATATATATGGCAAAAAATTATATTTTGCATGGTTGAAGTAGAGCTTCAACATGCAACAAGAAGAAACGGGAGTGGTTTTTGAGTGTGCAATTTATTGAAAACAACACTTAAATTGAAACAGACTGTTTTACAGCTGATCAAAAGTTTAGGACCACACCTCCAAAAAAACCTGTAAACCCCCCCAAAACAGAAATCAAAGTTCTGAACATGAACTCAGTAATGAGTAGCTCCACCGTTATTGTTGATCACAATAATTCAAAAATTTGTTGTGGCATGCTTGATGCAAGGGTTTCCATGAGGGGAGTGGGAACATTTCTCCAAGTGGTGAAGACAGCCGCACGAAGGGCATCTACTGTCTGGAACTGTTGTCCATTTTTGTAAATTTCCCTTGCCATCCATCCGTAAAGGTTCTCAATTGGATTTAGATCAGGGGAACATGCAGGATGGTCCAAAAGAGTGATATTATTCTCCTGGAAGAAGTCCCTTGTCCCCTTCAATTACATAGGAAATCCAAAAAAAGTGTCTCCAGTATGAAGAATTGGACGCCTACTGGCTGAAGAAGCTCACTGCACACCACGAACGTCTGGCAGCACAGATGAACCAGCTGCTAGTCGATGAGAGACACCCGGAATGGCTAACCGTAGGATGGACAGTCCTCAAGGACCCCCAGAAGGGACCGCTCCCATCCAACTACCAGCCAATAACCTGCCTCAGTACCACATGGAAGCTCCTGTCAGGCATCATAGCGGCAAAGATGAACAGGCACATAGCTCAATACATGAGTGGAGCACAGAAAAGAATGGGCAAGAATACCAGAGGCACCAAACACCAGCTACTGATAGACCGAGCAGTCGCCCGAGACTGTAAGACTAGGCTGACCAACCTGTGCACTGCCTGGATAGACTACAAGAAGGCCTATGACTCAATGCCCCACACCCGTGTCCTGGAATGCCTAGAACTATAGAAGATCAGCAGGACCCTAAGAGCTTTCATCGGAAACTCAATAGGGATGTGACAAACAACACTAGAGGCCGACTTCAAGCCTATAGCACAAGTCACCTATAGCACAAGTCACCAAAGCATTACCAAAGCATCACCAAGGAGATGCTTTGTCCCCACTGCTGTTCTGCATAGGCCTGAACACCCTCGTCATTAACAAGACTGTTCACAGATGCCGACTACGGAATGGAGCAGTTGTTTACCTCAAGCTTAAAAATAGCTGAGTAGAGATGTTCAGCATGAGCAGTAAGTGTTAGGTACTTGCAACTTGCATAAGATTCCAACTGTGTGTGAGATGGGTATGACAAATTGATATCACGTTCTTAATATTATACCTACCGTGGATATTTGTAATAGTATGCAACATCTACTTTTGGATCATCGTTACTGCTGTTATTGTAGAATCAAAACTGGAACATTTCAATTTATATGAATTTATTTACAAGACCTGCCAGAGATATTATGAATTTAGTAGAAGGCTTATTATCCTCACCTTGTTGACAAACAGTCACCACCAACACCTTTAATTTTTAACATATTTTTAACAATAAAAAAGAGACAACAGTTCTGAAAATGTGTGATAATAACATCTGTTGGTTGGGCATCGAGCAACTGTAGGTGGGGTGTGGAACCCCAGGGGAAAAATAAAAAGTGATACTGAGTTGAATGAGTATGATTTATTTATGGAAAACCAAGAGTTTGCTGGTGTTATCATGTTGATCTTTTTTTGTTAAAACCCCCCCAAAAAACTTTGATGCTTTTTTATTGTTTATGATTGGAAGAAACTATGAAGTGAGGCATAACTTCAAAAGTTTGAGAACTGCTTTAACCCCAGTAAACTTACTATTTTGCTCTTCTCCTTCTCTTGTGCTGCCAACTACGAACTGTTACTTTCAGTTCATCTGAATTAACAATTAGATGCAGACAGAAACTAAATAAAGAGATGAAAGTTATCAGGCGAAGGTCCCAAAGGAAAGTCGCTTGTATCAACTGAACACTACACACATGGATTTTGCCAGATTAATTTTAGGTGAAGCTGCCTTCATATAAAATTTGACAACTAATTAAAAACGACAAATTGCAATGCATGACTGTTTATTTCATGCTATATGTATATAAATCTTCTATGCGCTCCAAAATAATCATATTAGTATATCTTTTATTCAGTCATGAATTACGCAATTTATTGTAGTGAAGGTCAAATGATTTCATTGACTGTAAGCATGCATTTGTCAGCACTTTTCAAGATGAATGCATCCTTAGTGCATTAACACACTGCAACATGTACCAGACTCAAGAGTATTTTTCAGTTTTTATCTTACATTTTACTAACTCATTAGCCTAAATAATGATTACTGTGAACATCCTTTATTTTTGCACATCCCTTACTCTGTGTTTTACAATCTGTCATATTGACTACTGCTACACAGAGACTTTCCTTCATCGGAAAACAATCCAGTAGACGGTTACTGCAGGTTGGTATCATAACCTTGTTGCATTTTCAAGTAAAGCAACTTCCAGTGTGGCAGTATGAATACTGACAACATGGAGCTTGCCCTCTCTCAGTTGTTCTATGTGCATACTGCACTGGTAAACATATTGGACAGACACATACTGATCAAACATGAACTACCTGTTCATGTCACCACTTGTTAAAAAAGCTCTCACCGTGGGCTAAAAAATTGTTTTGAAGTTTGTTAAAGTTACAGTGAAACAGCAGGTTTGCAGCTGGCAGAGAGGAAGAGAACTTGTAAGCATCCACTTTCCATGGACGGACATTTAGATTCATGCCTGTAGATTCAGACTTAAGATATGAAGGATCATACCAGTATTATATCATTGGAGAAAAGCTCTCCTTTACAAAAGAACAAAAATGTGAAGGAAAGAGACAACACCTCACAGCAAGTTGCTGATGTGTACTGTAGCACAGATCACTCTTTTATAGTGCTTTTTGGCTTTTTCATTAAAAAATTAACTATGCAAAGGCAAATATTTCACAATGAACTCTCAGTTTTACTCTAATCCTATTTAGCAGAATTAGCTTCATATAAAATATAAATATATAAATCAACTAATAAGTTATGGTCTGATTTAGCTTCAGTGAATTAGCTCCAGCTGTGGTGTACAATTTAATAATTAAACATTTGTTTGAAGTATATAATGCAGAACATTTGTACTTTTACTACAGTAAAAAATCTATTTTTACAGAATATACTGCAGTATTACTACTTTTATATAAGTATAGGATTTAGGATAGGTACTTCTTCGACTATAATCAGAATTTGATCAGAGCATTTGTTCACTGTTTATTGAAACAGTGAACAATCATTTTACTAATAATTACAGATGTAAGCACCAACCAGAAACAGCACTTTAATGTTGTTCTCTTTGTGAACACTATTAAGATTTGTAAATAAACAAATACATAAACTTACCAAACAAAAATGTAAAAAAAGAAGAATTGAAAATTGTGCTAGGAATATGTGAGCAGTGACAACAGACAGCAGATAGATATGTGGTGTTTCCCTGTGGTTTGCGGTCCAGGGCAGGAGACCAGAGTGATGTCAACAACCTTGACTATCTTATCAGACACTAGTTCAGATCAGACAAATGAGCTTCTTACCAAAGACAGCCTGCGCATCCTCTTCTCCTGTCCACTCCACAGACTGTCTGCTTACAGAATCTGTGCTTTTATCTAGATGGATTATTACAGTGGAGCCTGAACCCACAGTGTTGGGAGCTCTGCAGCCAGATGTGTGTGGCTTTGTACACAAACAGCAAACAATAACAGTTGATAGTTAATTCAACAAACACTATTTTCCAAATTGTAAAAAAAAAATACAGTTTGGTTTCCTGACATCTAGTGGTGAATATTTTCCACACTGTAACTTTAAGAAGAGTAGAAGAGTTTACCACTGGGCTGAAATTTCACTTAAAAAACAAAGATTTTAAGCACTTTATAAATGCCTCCTGTCATAATACGTGACTGTTTTCCTAGAAATTTAAGATTTAGAATCTTCCGGCATGCATTGCATTGGTAGGCCACGGCCAAACAATTCAAAAGCTTGACCAAAACAGCCCAGCGCAGGACCCACTGGGCATACTGCACAATACACTTGGTTATATCACGCGACCCACTTGGCAGCACATAGCTATTCAAGCTATAAACAGTTTTATTTTGAAGAATTTATAAAAAAATAAATAAATGCATTTCATAAGACACTTAAAATATAAGCATAATTTACGCCTCTGTAAGATTTCTTTAATGTGCCTTTTAACTGCAAGGCCCCACTTTTTGCTGCAATCCTGCCACAGTTCAACAACAAAGAAATTCTCTGCTTAAACACTGTAAATGCAGCAGTCATCCATCTGATATGACTAACTCAGAGAGTTTAAGATAAAATATTAAATGCTTTTTTGCATAAAATGACTTTGTAGATGAACTGGATCACTTAAATACAATTCCAGGCAATATTTTAAGATAGAAAAAGATTATTGTGTTAACTTAAGAAAGGAGTAAAAAAATAAATAAAAGGGTGGGATGTTTTATACAGGTACAGCTTGTCTAAAGCATCTCTGATCATTTATTCACGCCCCTACAAATCCACAAAATCCAAAACTCCCACACACTCTCCAGTATCAATGAGAGGATAAAGAACTGGTCCAGTATTCCACGACCAGGACAAAAATTGGATTGCTCCTCCAGAATTAAAGCTTCGACTAACAGTCTCCTCTTCAGTGCCCTGGATAGAACTTCCCAGGTAGAACAAGGAGCACTAAACTCCTGAAGTTGAAATATCCTCTCAAGTTCCCCTTGTTGGACATGCGAATCCAGAGGTACTGTCCCAACTTCCATGCAATTTTACAGAGGTCTGTTAGCTTCTACAACCCCACAACATCAAGACCTTTTAGAAACTTAAGGTGACTCTCATCCACTCAAGGGGCCCTGCCACTGAGAGGCTGATAAACTCCTTCAGTGATGGGTAACTGCTAGTGTTGGTAGTTCATCCCTGTTACGTGCCAAGAGATGTGGCTTTGCTGTTGTGTTCTATTTATCTTTCAGGTGTCAAGCCTCCCCCTATTGGCCAATTCGAAGTTGATTGGCATGTGTCTATTGGCCGGTCTGGGCCCAGTTGGCCAATCACATGCCGAGGATCACTATAAATGAGCAGCTCCCTGGCCAGCTGCTGGCTTCTGCTTTATAACAAACGTTTGTGTGAAGGCTTCTTTGTATTGTGTGTGGTGGGAGGCTGGACAGGTAAGCTGGGGTACCCTATACACTGGTTGCAGGTTTTAAACTGTTAGACACACTAGGTTATGCGGTTGATGCCACTTTTGTATGTTTTCACTGACTTTTTGTCGAGCAGCTAGGTAGGCCTTTTGTTTTGCATTTTTGTTTTAGTTAGGCCCTGGAAGCTATCGATCTCTTTTTGTTTTATTCCTTTCTTTGAGTTGGCTCAACCGCCCAGTCCTCCTCCCCCCACCTTTTTCTGTTGTTAAGTTGACTATCAAGGCAAGCAACCAATAAATCCTGCCTGATTCTTAACTGTCCTGTTGTCCTCCTCCCTCATTGATTGTGGTTGTCCGGTGTTGCTGTCTCCTTCCTACCTTTGCCTCCACCGCGGTGGGGGGGACGTAACAATCCCCACTCTGTCCATGCTCCCTGAGTCTAGTTCTGCCGGAGGATTCTTCCTGCTAAAACTGAGTTTTTCTTTCCCACTGTTGCTAAAGTACTTGCTCATAGAGAGTCATATGATTGTTGGGGTTTTCTCTGTATTATTACAGGGTTTTAAATTACGATTTAGCATAATTTGGCGCTATGTAAATAAAATTGAATTGAACTGAATAAAAATGAACTTTGAGTATTTAGTTCTCTGGAAAGCATTCCTGGAACATTCCTGGAACCTCTGTGCAGTTCGAGGGTCTAAGTTTTTCAGTGACTTCAAATGTCTTTGTGTTTTCCTGATGAGCATCAATAATAAATATACATTATTAGACATAACTTTACTGCTTTAAATCACGCATTCATATCTTTTTAATGCTACAGTATTAAAAGGTATTTTGGTACAGTACTTCTCACACACCCTCTATCCAGCAGATATAGAATAGATATTACTTTATATAATCAGCGAATCTGTTGGCAGAATACTTCTTGTCACTGGACCAATGTTGTCAACACAACCCATTCTATGTGGTCATGCAGGAGAGACCTGAGGTTACCTTGGTGAGTTTAAAACCAGCTGTGTGTGACTGCTTATCCTGATAAGGGTAAGTGAAGCCAGATAATGGAAAGATAACTTGGATATACTGAACTCACTATGTAATACAGGGCCTTGGTATTCTGGGCTACTGTTGTTTAGCTGATGCCTACCATGTGGAAGAGAGGAGTCAGACAAATATCTTCTTCACAGTGAAGTGAAACTGAATGTTAAAAACAATTAAAATAGTTGCACTGCAGCCATTATTTATTCTTCTCCTTAATGCTTTTTATCATTGACCTTTATCCCTTCTTCTTTTTCTTTGTGGTGACCTCAGCTACGATTGATTTCAACCTACACATGGTGTCATCACAGCCGGTGAAGAGCTGTTTTTTTTCTTGTGAGGACTTTGCTCCAGTGTGTCTATGTTGCCTCTCCATTGTTTGAATGAATAAAAGTCCCTCACATTTCTGCCACCACCATGTCATAATGTAGACTTTCCTTCAGCCTTTTCAACTTTTAGACTCCTGTGTGTTATTTCAGGAATGCTTCTGAGGGCCACTTCAGAAAGCAGAAACAAACACCCAACCTACAACCTCTATTCGGTTGGAGGATTGTTGCTTTGATATGAATCGTACCCATTTAGCCGAGATGAGATATTGTGAAAAAAGAAAAAAACCACATCAGCTTCACCTTCTCAAACTGTTTTTCCTTTCCTTTTGTGCTGACACTGACAGCAGAGAAGTCTGGACAAACAAAATGGTTACTTCTCTCCTGCCCGTGCTTTCCACCCCTGCCTCGTCTTTGATGCCCTCTCTGCCCTTGTTCCTTGACAACAAACAAAACAGTCAAAACTCTTCACTCTCTTTCAATTATGGGCCTATTCTAACACTTCCTATCCCTGCATAGGCCTGTTAGCACAGCAGAAGAGAAGGAGGAAAGGCAGTAAATTGGAGAGGGCGGCTCCTAAGGGGATAATCCTTGTTCTGTGGCACATTGAGGGTCAGCTCTTTGCATCCTGAATAGTAACGAGTGGAGCATGAGAAAGCGAGAGAAAAGAGACTGATTATTCTGATTAGCTATGCATTCCTCAAACCATCTAACCCAGTTCAACACCGCCGTTCACACATACACACACAAACTCACTCAAAGCCTGACCGACCAGCTAGCAGATCCCGAGATAAGCCAGCTAAAGGGCAGAGTGTCCACAAAGCAGAACTTACACAAAAAATCATCATCAGTGAGACATGTCGGTCCTCGTCTTTTGACCTCACAGATAAACTACTCTATGTATCAGCTCAGTGATGGACTGAAAAGCCATCATGCCCCCAAAGCACCATTACTGCATCAATGTCAAATGAGTGTGAATCAGACTCAGGCATTAATAAATAATCATTTGCCACAAAGACTCTGTCTAGGTTTCTGCATTCCCATCTCTTAGATGTGGAGTCGCCATCATCCTCTGTGTGTGCATGCATGTGTGTGTGATTACTAGTAGAGACATACTTTCGGCAAAATGCCTCTATTGATGGTAGTCAAGTCAATGGCATCCTTGCAATAGTCATCCACACAGTCAATTACCTCACAGAAAGAAGGGTTATCTTCCAGATAGTCTGTGCTACAGCTGGCTATTTGCCCAGAGTGTCTGTTAGGCATGAATGTTTTTCTTGAAACGGCTCCTTTATTTGGGAAAAATAGGAATTCAAATATTGGGCCTGTCTGCAATTGACACTGAAACTGAGGTCAAGTGAGGAGAGCAGTTTTCCATTTATATTTGGAACAGATCAGATCCCAAGCCTACCGTTGCTTTTCAGCTTCTGCTTTGTTCAAATTATTTCCTGTTAAATATCCCACGAGGCATCATCTATGGTACTGGTTGATCAGTGTTAACTATGCACATAGTTGCGAAGCAGGTTAGCAACACTGACTTTCATTTCACAATGTCCAGAGGATAATATAGCCTATCCCAGGGGTGGTCATACTTCTGCAGACTGGAGCTCCAAATTAGTTTTTTAATCTTGCCCTGGGAGTCTGACTCATGAATTATTCTGGTAGTCTTATCAGGTGGGAATGAGACAAAAACCAGATTGCTGTAGTGCCAGATTTTTTTTCCCTGGACCCTTTTTCTAACACAATAGAGGCATTCAGCTGCTACAGATGATATATAACTGAATAATCCTAAAGCAACAAGCAGTGTTGGGTCCTAAAATGATGCATTACTTATTGGAAAAGCCTAGCTATACCAAAAATGCCATACTAAAATAATTAATGTTATTACATTTTTGAGTATATATTAAAACAAGTCTCAGTCAAAGTATATTGCATTTTCTTGCCTTTTCCTGACCTTCCAGGACCTCTAGCAAAACAAAAAAGCCTGAATGTCTAGAATATTGCAAATTACAAATAATCCTGTTATTTGTTGATTCTCTGTTCAATATGTTAGTTTTTGAATGCCAGTTTTAATTTACTTTTTAAAAACTATCTTTAGAAGACTGAAATACTTTGGATAAAAATGATGCTGACCAAATTTTGAAATATAGATATATATTTAAACCAAACAAAATAGACAGATCTTACACAGATAGAGAGAGATGTAAGGACAATAGGAATACAAGGCATGTAAAACCACCCAGGAGATTGTACCTAGCATGTGTTAATTGAGCACTACAATAAATAAGCACGTCTCAGATGAGGCGTTCGCATTCAGGCGTTGATCAGCAACGGGAGAGTGATGAGAATCGACTGAGAGTCTCAATTTCCAATAGCAATCACAGTGTGACATCTCTTTCTCCAATTAGGACTGGAGAGAAGGAGAGATGAATCTACTGGGAGCTGGTGCAGCTTTGAATAAGTTGTCTACTTTAATAGTCTCTCTCTTTATTTCTGTGACCTGTAAATGATCCAGACACCGTTGAGCCCATGAACACATTCTGCCAGCAACTATTCTCTGCTGCTGCGTGAATTACATACCACATGTAGTGCTACTCTCAAATAAGTCTTGCATTTATTTGACTTGAACTGTAAACAATTCGGCATCTTGGTGGGAACATGTCATCCATGAAGACTGGAAGCAGGTTTCTTTTTAGAACTAACTTTGAAAGAAGTTTCTGGGTTTAAATAAATGTGAAAAAAGCAAGATGTTGAGGACAAATGGTTTATTTTTTTATTTAATTTAATTCAATTTTGTTTTATTTATATGGCACCACTACACTAAAGGTAAGGTAAAAGGTAAAGACCCTGCAATAATAGAGAGGAAAATCCCAACCATCAACTGACTCCCTATGAGCGAGTACTTGGCAACAGGGGGAAGAAAAAAGTCCCGTTTAATGAGACGACACCTCTAGCAGAACCAGGCTCAAGGAGGGGCAGCCATCTGCTTCAACTGGTTTGGAGTGAAAGGAAAAGAAGAGAGCAGAGGGAGAAATTCCTTTTGTTTAACAATCAACTAACATTTTATGGTACCAACAGCATCCATATATATTACCGAAAGGGTGAAATTACCCTTTGTCATCACTCTTTGACATGATTTAGTATTCCTTTCTATTGCACGTTTGTGTGGGTTCTCTTCTTGGTTAAGACCAGTGTTGGTCAAGTTACTTGAAAAAAGTAATTAGTTACTAATTAATGATTAGGTGCTTGCTCAGATTTGAAGTTTAATTGTTGTCTTCCAACGCAGAGTCGACAGTGGACCCTAATGTTTTTGTCCCTTTTACGGAATCAAACTCAAAGTAATGTAAGTACTTCCAGGCTTTAAACGCTGCATGGTCGTACTCTCTCCCGCACTCCATATTATCCATTGTTGATCTACACATGTCTGTTGGTGCCGCGGACGTTACACGCTCGTATGTCATTGTCATGAGACACGCATATAAAATCACAGTTTAGTAATGCAGTAAGACAGCAGCAGCTTATGGGAACGTAACAATAATCTAATTAGTTTTTTGCAATAGTAATCCCTTACTTTACTCATTACTTGAAAAAAGTAATCTGATTACAGTAAAGTGTTACTTGTAACACGTTACTGCCTATCTCTGGTTAAGACATTTTCTTCTTACAGTACTCAGTGTTATTCTTCCATTGGGAGTTAAACGCATACACACATTTCTTTTTGGGTACATCTTGCTAGCGCTGGGTTGGACCCCCTTTTGCCTTTAGAACTGCTTTAATTTTTCATGCCACAGGTTGAGCAAAGTGCTGGAAACATCACACGATTGCTGCAGACTGAAACATCATGATGCAAGTCTCCTGTTATCTCAGAAGTGCTTGACTAGAATGAGATCTGGGTTAGACTGTGAAGGCCATTTAAGTGCAGTAAACTCATTGCCATTATCAGTTTGAGATGATTTTTCACAAAATCATCTCAAGCTGGCTGTTGAAAGCAGCCATCAGATGATGAGTAAACTTTGGTCCTAAAGGGATGGGCATTATCAGTAACAATACTCAGGTTGGCCGTGGCATTTAATGATGCTCGGTTGGTATTAAGAGGCTCTTATTACCAACTGGCCAGTCAATACCCCCCAACCACCACCACCACCATCTTGAGCCGTTGATAAAAGTAATGATCGCTGCATGTTTTCATTTCGTTTACACCAAATTCTAATTCTTCCATCTGTTCCAGCATAAATCAAGACTCATTAGACCAGGTGATGCATTTTCAATCTTCTACTTCTTCTATAGTTGAATCCATGCAAACTATATCTTCACTTTTCTGTTGTCAGCTTATAGGAGTGGCATCCAGTGTGGTCTTCTGCTGCTGTCAACCATCTGCTTCAAGGTTCAGTGTGCATTCAGAGATGTTCTTCTGCATTCCTTGCCTGCAACAAGTGGTTATGAGGTTTACTGATGATTTCTCATCAGCTTGAAGCAGTCTGATCATTGTCCTCGGAACTATGTGTTAAAAAGGGATTTTCACTAAGAGAACTGCTGCTCGCTAGATATTTTCTCACTTTTGGATGATTATTTGTAAACCCTAGAGATGGTTATGTGGCAAAATTCCAGTAGATTGACAGTTTCTGAAATACTCACACTAGCCCATCTGGCATCAACATTCTGATGCTCAGTCTTGACCATGTGCACATGCCTAAAAGCATTAATTTGCTGTGATGTTCTTGGCAGATTAGATATTGTGTTAACAAGCCATTGAACAGATGTACCTGTTGAAGTGTCCAGTGAGTGTGTATTACACTTATTACCTACAGTACAATCTTCTGAATTTACCACCTAAGTAAAAGTAGCTTCTTAAAATAAAGACACCCATTTAATAAGAAAAATCACTGAGGGAAAAACAACAAAATGTTTTATCACAACCAGAGTTGTGATAAAAACAGAGTAATAACAATTTAACTTCATTGATCAGAATATGATGGAAATTTTGAGAATTTAAAATGGAGATGAACCTGAAACAGTGTTAGCGCTGTAAACCACGGAAAAAATATGTGTTTCAGTCCAAATATCCTGAGGCATGGAAGTAGGTAAAAGCTGAACAGAAGTTTATTTAAGGTTGGAAAAAGGTTATCAAATTGAATGGTAGAATCAGGCTGGCAGATGAACATTGTGAGCATGGGAAGACATGATCCAAAACCAGGCAAGGAAAAAAACACTTACACTATAAAACAAGATCTTGACAACAAGGGTTACAATCCGTCAAAACTAAGGATGAACGTACTAGGGTTGTGGAATTTTTTAAAAAGTGTGATTAATTGGGAAACTGCAATAAAGTTTGAGAGGACAACCACAAAGCCAGCTACAAAGGTGGAACCTTTCTGCAGACTGGGTAGAATGCATGGGAGGATAGCAGCAAACCATACCTTACCCCAACTTACATATTGTATTTGTATGTTGTTTTTATGTCTCCTCCCCAGTGTTGTGTCATAGAAATGACAGCTCTGTAATTATTTTATTTTTCATTAGCACTTTCCATTCAGACTAAAAATGTAAGAGCAACTGCTCTTTGTCTTTGTCCTCACCCCTCTCTGAAAGACCTATTTGAGACAGACGAAGCATTGTGTAAGCCGCTCACTGCACTGTGTAAGAGGCTGCAGAGAAGGTTTTCAGGTGTTCTTCATTTTCAAAACAGCTATTCACTCACTCCCTGCTGACTCTATACTTACATGACGTGTATACACTTCTCACTGTCTGTCTCTGTGTGTGTGTGTGTGTGTGTGTGTGTGTGTGTGTGTGTGTGTGTGTGTGTGTGTGTGTGTGTGACCTACAAAAGAAAAAGAAGGGAGAGAGAACAGAGTTGCATCTGAGAGACATGCAGGTCACAGCAGCAGGTAGAAATCTTGTTTTCCTTTTTGAGTAGTCATTTAGTTTCCAAGGTAACCTTAAACTTGCTTTCTCTAAAAATTTTGTAGAAATCGCTCAACAGTGTCTCAGTGGGCATTAAAAATGAATAGACTATCCCAATCTCATAATAGGCTCATGGAAATATGTAGAAAATATGGGCTTCAAGTGTTTAGTTCAACATGCAGTGTTGTTCTGTTAGATAAGCATTTTCAGTTGTGCTACAAGAAAAAAAAACTGTGGAAAAAGAATTTGCCAGATGTGCCAGGGTTTCTTTAAGGAACTTTTGGTATCTGAATTTATTATGTTCTCAGTTGTGTCCCTGACATTGGCAATTCACTCACATAGCTCAATGCTACCATCATCATGACTCTATTGATGTATTAGCTGACGAACAATCGCTGGTTGTTCAACATATATGCTGACTGTAGTTCTGCCCAGAGTGGTCAGCTTTTGTCTCATCACATCAGAGAATCATTTTCCCCATATCCCGGGGATCTCATGTCTTTCACTGCAAGTTGCTTCCACTTAGCTGCTTTACCAAAAAAAAGCCTAAATGATGAAATGCTGGAGAGTTGTACCATCTTGTCTTCTTGCTTGTCACTCTGATCAAAGTTGTTCAGTTACTCAGTTTGGCCCAACAAACAACTCTTTGAGGAGTCCTGGTGGCTTCAAATATCTCTGATTTAATATTTACTGAGGTCACTGTGGTCCTGGGAACAGTCAGACCCTTAGAAGTGGTTTTATACCCATGTCTTGATCTATGCTTCACTGCATGGGGGTCTACAGACAGTTACTTAGACCCAATGGCATGTAGTGACTTTTACAGAAAGGCAAGCAGATGAAAAACAAAGCAAACACACACACACAAAATGAGAAAATAATAATAATAATTTTAAAAAAACATTTTCTTGGACCACATTAAAATACACCGTTCTGACAGCCTCCTATTGCACTCTTCGTGGGTGTCTTCACCTTTCTGCACTCCTTCTTGGCTGGATAATTATAAAATCTTATTACTCCTATAATTATCATCTAAATATTTATGTTAGCTCGTACTGATAGCCAGTAAACACATTTTTAGAACATTCCTATAGCAAAAGTAGCAATAAAACACTTTTTGGATCCGTATTACTGCTGTAGATGTCTGAGGTTAAGCTTACTATGAACATTTTATATTTGTTTTTTGTAGAATGAGAATTCTGCAACCAGATCAACACTTGCATTCATGTTTGTTTGGTTAAAAAATGACTGAGAGCAAGAATTTCACCTGTTGTCATGATGTCAGCATAGATACTTAAACTAATAACTACTAAGTTCTAGTTAATTTTTCACTAGATGATGACTCATCTGGTGATTATAAAGCTATTTCAAGCCTAACGCTGAGATCTACTCCAGAGTTCTGTTAAGCATAAACAAGTAAACTTTCAAACTTACAAAAGTAAGTTTACTTACAAACATATTTAGAGACCATTTCTTTTTGCACGGTGTTGTGAAATTAAATAATACGATTACAGTTTTTCCCTCTGCCCAGTCAGGTTCACCAAGCTACGACCACAAAGTGAAAAAGTTGGCAAATTTCTGCAAATGGAAAAAAGAAAACAATACTGAAATCTTCCCATCATATTCAGACTAGCAATGTTGTAATCTGTAGAAGTAAGTCCCTCTAGGCCTTACAAGCCCAGTTTTAGTTTATCCCAACTTTCATCAGTTTGCATGAGTAGCAATTGTAAATTGCCATTTTCAAGTCTGCCCACAGAAGTCATATGGGGTGGACTTCTCAAATAAAGACTTGCTTGTGTGCGCTCTGGGGCAGACTTTCTTTAAGGAACTTTTTGGTATCTGAATTGCTTACGTCTTCAGTTCTGACAAGTGTCTGTGTCCCTGACACTGGCAATGCACTCACATAGCTCAATGCTATCATCATCATGACTCTATTGATGTATTAGCTGACGAACAATCGCTGGTTGTTCAACATATATGCTGACTGTAGTTCTGCCCAGAGTGGTCAGCTTTTGTCTCATCACATCAGAGAATTATTTTCCCCATATCTCGGGGATCTCATGTCTTTCACTGCAAGTTGCTTCCACTTAGCTGCTTTACCAAAAAAAAGCCTAAATAATGAAATTCTGGTGAGTTGTACCATCTTGTCTTCTTGCTTGTCACTCTGACTCTGTTCAGTTACTCAGTTTGGCCCAACAAACAACTCTTTGAGGAGTCCTGGTTGTTTCAAATATCTCTGATTTAGTATTTACTGAGGTCACTGTGGTCCTGGGAACAGTCAGACCCCTAGTGGTTTAGAACATTCCTATAGCAAACGCAGCAATAAAACACTATGAAGCATCTTACTACACAAAAAACTGTGTTATTGGCAAATTGCTTTATCTACTGTTGCAGATGTTTGAGACTGAGCTCACTATAAACATTTTATATTCATTCTAATCCATGGTAATACATCAAGCGATATCTATACAATCATATGCTTGTAGTATGGTTGTCCTGTGAGAATTACATACGTCTAAAAACAGTTTTTGATGTTAAACTCTTTTGATAGTCTGTTGATCTTGAACAGTTCTACGCATTCCAGCATCCATGTGTGGAGCTTTGAGTCATGGGCTTTCTTATAGTCAATCCAGCCGCTGCACAGGTCGGTCAGTCTGGTCTTCCAGTCTCGAGCATCTGCTCAGTCTACCAGTAGCTGGTGTTTCGCACTTCTAGTATTCCTGCCAATTCCTTTCTGTGCTCCACTCATGTACTGAACCATGTTCATCTTAGCTGCTATGATGCCTGACAGGAGCTTCCATGTGGTACTGGCGCAGATTATTGGTCAGTAGTTGGATAGGACCAGTCTCTTTTGGGTATCCTTGGAGATCAGTGGTGTCCAACTCTTGTTTACTTGCTAATGTTGTTGTAAACAGGACACGGCATGCCCATGAGAATGCCTAACCTGTACGGATTTCGGCGGCTTCATTATCAAGCCACATTAATTGTGCTTCCAAAGACAACAGCCAATAGGGTTCAAAAGATAGCAGTGATGTAAAAAATGAATGTAAACAAGCACGAGTGAATCTTCATGACAGAATGTTGTTTGAGATGAAAGAAGAGAGATCATTTTACTTTGGTATGTTTAAATTAATTTTATGTATGTATTTTTATGTTTCACCTAAGCACTGCTTGCCTTGCTTGCCCTGATGGAACAACACTGCCTAGATCTGCTTTTCTAAACTTTGTGCATATCATTAAAGTCTAACCCCATCTATTTAGCACAGGTGAACTAAAATCAAGTTCTAGATACATATGAAGGGACCCTTTTCTTTTTGTTTATTTTATTGCTCCTCTCTCCTCCATTCTCCTACTTGTGACCCAGAGATCATCCTCTGTGTTTTGAAAGAGGGGAGGCTTGCTGGGAGCACTCTAAGTGGTGATGCACAGGTGTAGCCTTTGGAGAATTCTTTTTTAAATGTGACTTATAAAAGAGGTATATAACACATAGCTGCAACATTAAAAAAAAACAAAACAAATTATAGCAGCAGCAGGGCTCTGTTTCTGTCTGTTTCTTCCTTGCCTCTTTCACTCGAGTTTCAATTGGGAAGGACTAAGATGCAAGGCGAGAAAGAGGAGAAAGGTATCAAAGATATAAAAACTGAGAAATTGTACAGTAGAAACTAAGTAGACAGAAAGGATTTATCTGTATATATGTGAACTATATTTTGTGATTAATTTCAATACAATTCATTAAAAGTATTGTTCCCTATTTGTACTGCAATGTATGCTTTACTATAGAAAAGAAATGTCAGTCTCCTTTAGTCGCTGTATAAACTGGCGGTTTTCTCTCTTAAACCCAACCTGAACTGTCTAATATTATGGATCATCCTGGATAAATACATTTACTTTCACACTTGCTTCCCTCTCAGTCCTGTTACCAAACAGACAGAGCAAACATACCAGCAGTAGTGTAATATTACAACAATTAAGAATTCCAGTACTGCTACATTGAATTTATGTTTCTGTCTCTGCCTCTTGCAGATGCAATGGTGCTGGGTGTCATTGGGAAATTTTTATCACTGCCTCTGTAATGGAATCAGAAGCAAGGTAGGAGGGGTCTGAGAGATTGTGTTGTCAGAGTTTCCTGACAGACGAGCTCCGGTTTTCCTTGCAGACCCTTCACATTCTCATCCAATCCCCCATACTCCTGATCCCTACTCCATTTCAGATCAATGAGCTTTGTTGGAAGGAAATAATGATTAAAAAGCAATTACGTACAACAGAGCTATCATTCAGACAATGATTAGATCTTTTGAATTTCTGTCAGGGTTTAAAAAACATTTAAAAAACAGAACAATAAAAAAATAAAGCAAAATGACAATTTATTAAGAATAACTTTCATGTTTTGCTCAAACGGCTTTCTCTCTGGCTCTCTGGCATGTGCTAATATATTTTTCTGCCTTCCGGGCACTGAAATGATTTTCTTTTTTCTTCCAAGGTGCTATTGAATTATAAATTGGTCAACGGATGTATCAAATTCTTTGCATTTGCAGCATTATTGTACTAAGGAATTTGATCATTACTCTATTACATATTTTCTTGGAACAAAAAAAATTTGTATTTTTTATTTTATTTTATAGGCAGAAATGACTTTTTTTTCTTGCTTTTATTGGACTGTGTAATAAGGTTGTGGTTAATGAGTCTGCATAGTTAATATTTTACAGTTTAAATTAGCTCGCTGGTCTGGTAGTCTGTTCAATTGTCTTTATAGATGAATACCACTGAATTTTGATGAGTTTCTTACTATAATTTGGTGGAGGGCTAAGGGACCAACAAGCTTAGAAGACTTCTCTCATAATTAACTATCTGGAAAGAGAATTTTGTAATGTCTATAATAAAAAAAATATGTACAGGAACAGCATTGAGAACGATCAGATATGGAAATGAACAATAAATTAATTATTTTTTAAAAAAAAGAACAATAAATGATCTACTGTTATTGTAATATACAATGTAGTAACAATGTTTAAGAAAACTATTCAACAATTTGAAAGAGTGTCATTTGCTCTAATGAGGGTGGAGAGAAAGAGAACTTTTACCTATGTGCATCTCTTTGCTCTTCTTTATGGTTGAATTTTAGTTTCCTCTTAGTTCTGTGGCCTGCAACTTTACCATTTTAGTTTACAGTTAGCAAGGAAGATGATGAACATAGTGAAGAATTTAGCACCTAAGATGCCAGGTATTTTCCTCAGGAGTTGGTAAAGAACAAAATCAGATCTTTACCAACTCCAAAATTATGTCTTCATCTTCTCCTTTTCTCCTATCCATTTGTGAGGCTTGTTCTCTCATTTGTACCATGCTTGCATCAGAAAAAGTGAGGAAAAGGACCCAGCCCAAAAATACCCTGCAGTGTAATCTGCAGTGAAAACAATAGGCATATTGCCAAAGCACTTTAATATGCTTTAGCGATAATGTGTGGTCATAAATGGTACCTGCTCAGCTCACTAATTCCTGATGTGATTAGAGGGATGTTATTATTTATGACCTTCGATTATTCTCAAACATTTGTGCAGGCAGCTGATAAAGGACAATATATCAAAGACAAAAACCTACACTATACAAAAAAAGACAGAGATTTAGCAGGTTCATAAAGATGGTTTCCTAACATCACTGGTGAGGCACATGTCACCTATGTTTACTGTTGCTTTATCATGACAAATGTTTGCTCTGCTTAGTAGTTTTTAAAAGCTCAGTTTTTGTTGATCAAAAATACTAACTCGGTGTGAAGCTTTGTTTTCAGATCTATATTTTACTTTGTGTGTGTGTGTGTGTGTGTTTACATACAGAGAAACTCAGTGGTAGCCTCTCTGTCCTCTAAAGTGGTTAGATTAGCTCCAGATAAGGATAGCAGTGTGTGTGAGAGAGATTATGGAAATGCCAACAAGGGCAAAGAGATGGTGAGAGTGGAAACAGAAATAGTGCAAACAGAAAAGAGAGGAACTCTCTCTCTCTCTCTCTCTCTCTCTCTCTCACGCTCTGTGTGTGTGTGTATACGGATTCTTACTATCTTGGTAGGGACCAAAATATGACATTTACTATACTGGTGGGGACCAATAGCTCTTGTGGGGACCAAAATCCAGGTCCCCATGGGGTTGAAGGCATTTTTCAGACTCAAAATGTGGTTTTAGTGTCAGGGTTACAATTAGGTTATGGTTAGACATTCATTTTTGATGGTTGGGGTTAGGGTAAGTGGCTAGGGAAAGCATTATGTCAATGGGATGTCCCCACGAAGATAGCAAACCAGACGTGTGTGTGTGTGTGTGTGTGTGTGTGTGTGTGTGTGTGTGTGTGTGTGTGTGTGTGTGTGTGTGTGTGTGTGTGTGTGTGTGTGTGTGTGTGTGTGTGTGTGTGGGCACACAGCTTGGATGTGTTTAATTTTGCAAAATGTTGAATAGCATTTCTTATACCATCAAACTTATGATGTATTTCTTAACATTTACAAAGCAGTTTTCTGAATGTAGAGTGTAATTTTTAGTATCTGGCAATACCTACTATTAAAGGAAGGGGATAATGATTAGATGTGTCAAAGAAAGTAAACACACATTATACTTCAAGTATTTTAATGTAGTTTCCTTCATAGTATTGTAGATGCATTAAAAAAATCAGTTCATCGTTTCATGGTAATTACACAATACTTTTAGGAAGCATGGTGTAATAGATGTTAGTCATTGTATTGTATGTACAATTGTACAGTACATATACAGATCCCCTCCAAAGAAATGGAAGTGGGAGTCATGGCCTGGCCTAAAGTACAACATCAGTTCAGAAAAATGACATAGTAAAAGCTAGCAAATGACAGCATTGCTCATGAGCTATATTATGAAATGTCTAAATGTGTGCATGGTTGAGAACAGTGCAGTAAAGGTTGTGAGGTATAGTTTTAGGACAATTTTACATTTCAAAGATAGCAGAAGCATCTAAAAAATGAAACGCTCAAGCTGATATTTGCAGACATAAAAAATTTGAAGACCATATATACAAAAAGAGCACATGTGTTTACATACAACGAGACATCGAGGTGCACATACAATACGTGGACAAAGAGTCTGTGAAGTTTATTCTGGATAATGTAAGATCGCACTTGTTTGTTTATTTAACCATGATTATGGTTACCTATTTAATAGAGAAAGCAACCTAAGTCAATAATAATTAATAAATACCTACATATGGCTTCCTTAGCTAAAACTTTGTATTTCTGTTAAAGTATTTTTTATCAGTGTGGTATCTTGAAAAAAAAAATGCTGGTAATAGCAAAGAACTCTTGATTTAGCTGTGTCTGAGTGTATGTAGTCTGAGTCAAACTTATTGGATTTAGCTCTAAAGTAACATCATCTGTCTAAAGAAAGAGTAAAGAATTGCTTTTGTTTATTTCACAGCTTCACATGGGTTATGATAATTCGCAAAGGGACTTTTTCCCCTCTCAGTAGCTCCCCACACAAAATGCATGATTGTAATTTGACGTGAAAGTGCTGACATTTTGCTAATCACCAGCAGGATTCCCCAGACAAAGTAAAATGCAAAAGAGTTTTAATTTTTTAAGCTGTTATTTATTTATTAATATGAGATTTTTTTAAAAAAATGATTTTTGTGAATAACAAAAGTCAGAGAGGGCTACCACATTCCACCCGAAATAAAGACATTAACTTTTTGGTAAGCCAGAATCAAGATAATATTGAATAATATTTGTGTTTTGAGGATCTGGTAAATCGAATTTAAAGTGAAATTAATATTATAGCAGACACACGCTGTTTTCATATTTTATCAAGTAATATAATGACTCTGATAACAATAGTTTCTCCTCTACAACTTTTTCAACTTCTCATTGTTCTAAAGGAACGTGTTCCCTGAGCTGCATCCATTTATCTCAAATAAGAAACCTGGTATTTCTCTATCAAAAAGGAATGAATTTAAAAGGGATCTATGTGTGACTCAAATGCTGTACGCCAGTGTAAAAAGGAGCATGTTTTAAATGGGGGAAAAAAAGCAATGCTAATAAATAACTCCACTGTTTATCTATTTGTTTTTGTTGGAGGCTGTTGAATTTGAATTATGTGTTGAAGTTCAATGTATGAACAAAATACTTAAGTAAAATAAGAATGTAATGAATCTAAACTGTTTCAGTAGAATATGTAGGCGGAACTTTGTAATTCACACAGTCACAATCACTCACATAAAGTGTGATAGTGGTTACATAGATTTTGTATACAACTTGGTAACAAATGTCAAGATGTAACTCATGAACAGATGCATATTTGTAATGCATTTAGGAAATAGTAATCCTATTAAAAAAAGGGAAAAACAATTTGCAGTATGGGATCATAACCACACACATGACATTCATACATGTGTGTTTCCGTTATTTTAAAAAATCCAAGAATGTGGAGTCTGTGTGAAGTGTAGAGCCAGTATTCCCAGTCAGCTGGTGATGTTCTTTTAACAAGGCTATGGCTCTGTGTGCACTGCCACGCTTCCACTCTGAATATCTGTCATGCTTTCTCAAGGTTGTGAATTTGGACACCCGTGTCAGAATCAACAAACAGCATGATGTTTGTATCCTGCCCCTGTCAGAGCTCCACAACAAAGTGTCTTCTCTAGATATTGAACCCGGTACAGCTTAACTTAGCTCAAAGCTCGCAGGATTGTGTCTGCCTGGACTCTGCGGGTGTTTTTTTGTGTTAAAGTCTCAGACCCTACCAGTCTTTGTTTCATCTACAGCTTCTATTAAAGTTACTTTTGTTTATACTTCCTACCTCAGTGTCTGGCATCCTCTGTTTGGGTACACCTTCCTGATCTCAATAAAATGATGTTCAACAAATAACATTTCAAGGTTTAGTGCACTGATAAACCACTTAATTAAATTTAAGTGGATCATTTTCACTTGAATTACTTATTTGTTTTTTAATTATAGTCAGCTTGTTGGTGATGCAGCCATGGCAGGTCACTTATTTTAGTTTAGACTGGTATATCTCATCTATGGTGGGGTTGCTGCAAAATGTGGCTCCTCTTAATTGAATATACCAGTCATGCACGCTTGTCAAAAAAGGGGGTATTTCCCATTAGAAAAACACTGCAGTCCTAAATCCACTGAAGCACAAAATGGTCAGAATGCTGTAGATGTCAAAGCAGCTTCTCAAATCCAAACTGAAGTCAACCTCTGTGTCTTGGAAACAGACTCAGAAGTAGAGCAGAACACTACATTCCCCATCTGTGTTACACTGAGCAACAAGGAGTGGGAAAGGGATTGTTTAGAGTTAAAGGAAGACAAAGGATGGGTTATGGGACCGGGCAAGAGGCAGAACCAGAGTGGAGTGATGCAGAAAAGCTACTCAACTGGCAGTTTAAAAAGAACTGAGAAAGTGAAAATCAATATTGGTATAGCACAAATGATGAATGTATTAATAGCAAAAGAGCTGTTTTGAACTAAGTAGATGTCATCTTATGCTGTGGGCTATTTGTAGAACGAAAAGCAGGGATGCAAAAGAATGAGTGTTTGAAGAAAGAAAATATGAAATCAATTTCCAAGAGATCCTAAGCAGAATGTAGCCTTAAAACTTGTAGTCAAACTTATTTTTTCAACGGACACTGACATAGGTGAGTTGAAAGTTCTCAATAGAGTGCACACAACTCTCTCTGGGGCCATGAAACGCTCTTTTACATAGTCAGTACTAGGGTGCATTTTTTTAGCAAACCACTCTGTTTGAAAAACGTCAAATTGCAGGTAGTCATGTTAATAAATTTAGATTTGTGAAACTGAGCACACTGGAGGACATCATGGATTAATGAGTGTGTATGGCTATGATTAATGTTTGAGATCAGTTTAAAAATTTGAAACCCTCTCTTGCTTGCCATCTATTACAGGCTCTCAGTGTAATACAGACCTCCAAATTCACCGGTAATTTTTCATTAAATTCCCATCCTCTTACTCTTTACTTTTCTTTGTTGGAGTCAGCCAGCAATTGAAAAGAAGTGTGCTGTCAGCTTCTTCCTTAAAGGTCACATGGAAAAAAATGTCAGACAGACAGTTATGGCTATATTGGGATTGAATCTGCCACCGTTGCTGCTAATTTCTTCTTAAACCTGACCAAATGTCAGCAGCATGCCTGTTTGAGGTTTCTGCAGAATAAAGTCACTTTGTGGTGGTTAAAGATCATTGGATGGTGCTGGAGTCTATGGCTCGATAGGTATAGTGACTATAGAAACTTAAAAATCAAAGAATGAAAACATGTGCTTTCAATACATGGCCTATTCATGCTGATGGCTTACTGTAATAACATCAGCAGAAATATGGTGGGGGTGCTGAAAGGGATTGGTAATGTTGCCTTTTTAACAACAACAAGAAACTAGTTAAGTAGCACAGACATAAAGAGCACATACACACACATATGCTTTATACTGCTGCCTCAGACGCACATAACCACATTTTGTGTTTGTCATATTATTTTTAACTCTATAAGGCAAATGTATAAGCAAACATCTGTTATTTACCCTGCAGTAGAATATATAACACTGCCACACAATCAGTATTCGCTCACAGTTTTGCACTACTGTGCAGAGGCCTTGAGATTGCCCTAATTTCAGTATATTTTGCTACGAAAAGCGGAAAAAGCTGCAGCAATTTATTGGAACATGTGCAAAGATACATGGAAATAAAGTATATAAGGCAGAAAACCCTACTTTCATTCTTCTGCCAAGCCTGAAACACCTTTTTGGTGATAAATTACTAAATAATACTAAAATAATCCTAAAATGCTATTTTTTGTAGATTAGAGAAATGGGAACAAATTGTGTGTTGTTGCAACAGGCTGTTAGTAACAAAGTATAACAACATGCCAAAAGCTCCTATTTTAAAACAGGTTCTTTGCCAAGTTTCCCTTTTATCTGCAGACACAACAGTGGTTCATCTCTTGAGTTAGATTGATAGTTTGGTAATTAGTGGCTAAACAAACCTCTTCCTTCAGCTGCTCCCTTTATCAGTCGCCACAGCAGATTATTTGCCTCTTCTGTCACACCAACCCTCTGCATGTCCTTCGTTACCACTTTATCCTCTGAGTCTTCCGCTTTTCCTCCTGAAAGCTCCATATTCAACATCCTTCCACTGTCCCTCCTTTGCACATGTCCAAACCAACGCAGACTTGCCTCTCTTTGTCTCTAAATTAAAAAAAAAAAATGGCTAACCAAATAAACAAAATGACTAAAATAAATAAATAAATAAATCCTCTGAAAATATTGAGGTATAAGGGCTAGACCAATGACTGTAGAAAAGTCATGAAAAAGCAGCCAGCATCCAAAGAAACCACCAAAAAGCCTTCAGAAAGCCTGCACAACTATTGCACAGGAGCACTTTAGAAATTACAAGAAAGTCTGCATGAATCTCTGAATTCATCACTGTGAATGGCCATTTTCACATTAAGCATAGTCATTTCATTCAGTCTTATAAAAACATCCTGGACATATGGATTTTTTTAAAAACATGTTTTTAAAATTATATGAAGTATATAATCTGCTTCCTCAAAAATCTGTCATGAGTTGTCCGCCAGTATCATTTATTTGAATTATAAATAAGGAATCCTCTGTCTTTAAGTGGCTGTAATGCATCAGATGTAATTACAGACATGCTTTCACACCAATGAGTGCTCATCAAATGTAATCAGACTAATAAGTGACTTTACAATTATATTGAATATCCAGCTCTGCCTGGAAAACAGCCTCATCAGACATTAAATTCATTATCCTTTATTGCATTTACTGTATATCTGAGATTATTCTTTCACTAAACTCTTGTTCAAACTGCTGCCTGCTCTTTAAAGCAGGAACAAACACGTCAGCGCTTTCCTAACTTGTGAGTGCTTCTGAGACACAGAGAGAAAGTGATATCAGTCGAAACATGAAGACACAGGGAGAGGCGCGGAGAGCAAGCATTTAACAAGGCAATAGTCAATACAAGGATGGTGTATATAACAGTTGGAAGCCAATGGAGGTGGAAAGAACTGCAGGCTTCCTTGTTTGTTGAGCTGTAAGGAGATTACTTACCACCGGCCACAACATCTTATCCTCTAAATCCCTCTCTAACACCAGGCAGCCTGCAGCGAATACAGATCTTATGCTCCTTGTTGCCACCCAATCCAGGAACTTTATCCATCTAGGGTGCAGGATTTAATCAGCACAATATAAAACTAGAAGAAAAGTATAGACCCTGCCAAACTTAAATAAAAAAATAAAAAACATAAATATATAACAAGGCTTTGGGGGGGCTTAAAAGATTACAAATCAAAACAATGTACTTGAGCCAAATCCAAAAGAATGACAAGCAGCAAAATAACTATTAACTTGAGGCTCCTGCAATACTGAACTGAATGTAAAATTAACATTTTGGAATACTAAAGATGAGGTAAACTGCGAGTGATTTATAAAGTTTTTAAGCAGTTTTTTTTTTTAAAAATTCACTTATTTTGACAGAGAAGAAACTCCTCACACCTACTTCACATTAGGTGCTATCTCACATAGTTTTGACTCCCTTTGAGTGAGAGTAGGATAAGAGATTACACTCAGACTGGCGGCTGATCAACTTGAACATCTGAAGATTTCTTTTGATCATAGCGGCATGTTTTCTTTTTCTTAAACTACATTAATTAGTTCAGCCAACCCACAAGACTCACCGCTGCCATCAGAGGCCTCTTTAGTTAAAATTCTCCATTAGCCACACACAAGCGAATGTGCACAGATCTATAGCAGCTCTCTGTCAGCAGTAAACAGATATTTATATTATAAAAACTAGCAGCATGTTTGGAAGTGAAAGAGAGCTAACCTAACACATGAAGCCTTAACCAACTTCATCTCAAACAAGCACTGCCAGTTATCTATATATAGTGAATTCGAATTTCCTTTTACGATGTGATTACAATAACGTGATTCTAAAATATATACACTCACTGGCCACTTTATTAAGTACACCTAACCACATCAGCCAAAAAAAGCAAACTGAGGCTAAACAAGGGCTCACCAAAAGATTGAAAAACGAAATATTGGCTGGTCTGATGCATCTCAGTTTCTGCTGTGACATTTGGATGGTATGTAAGAATTTGGAGGAAGCATGAAAGCGTGGCTCCATCCTGCCTTGTACCAACAGGCTGGTGGTGTGGTGGATATTTTCTTGAGACACATTGGCCCCCTTAATACCAACAAAGCATCGTCTAAATACCACAGCAGTGCTGCTGACCATGTCCGTTCCTTGTTTTCGTCTGATGGTTGTTTCCAGCAGGATAAAAACACCATGACACAAAACTCAAATAATTTCAAACTGGTTTCTTTAACATGACAGTTCACTGTACTCGAATGGCCTCAACAGTCATCAGATCTCAATCCAATAGACCACTGTCATGATGCGGTGTAACCAGAGATTTGCATCTTGGATGCGGAGCGAACAAATCTGCAGCAACAGCGTGATGCCATCATGTCAAAATGGAACAAAGTCTCTGAGGAATGTTTCCAGCATCTTGTTGAATCTATGGCACAAAGCATTAAGGTAGCTCTGAAGGCAAAAAGGCAAGATGTACCTGATATATAACACTCCTAAGCCAGTAAAGACACCAAAGATTGCTGTATTTTGTCTAATCCAGTTTATTCTTCTTCAATAAAACAAAAAAGGGTGAAGAGGAGAAGCAAACAGTAAAGCAAAAGAAAAATTATAGAATTTTACATAAGTGACCTTCTCGCTTGATATCTTAACAACCAAAAGAAAATTCAGCTCTAAACTTCAGTGTAAGTTTGAAATGCAAAATGTTAACAAGGTTAAATAAGTTTTTATTTAGGATACCAAATATTCATTCATTACGCATTCTCTTTTCATTTTTTCTACACTCCATCTGGAAAACCTTTGAAAGGTAATTATTTACTGATTTTAACTTTCAGCACACTTACTCCAGACCTATGCCCTCCATCTACAGCACAACAGGAAAGAGGGATAACGAATGAAACGAGAGAAAATAGAGCAATCAATACAGGGAAGGATGAGAAAACCAAAGAGAAGCACAGGAAGAGGAGAATGCATGTGATCTCATCATGCTAGCTAGAAATCGCAACTTATAGTAAGGGATATTAAAGTACTGGTAAAAGGAATCAAATACACCCACACAAAATCTTGCTTCAAAGCTGGGAACAAAGATAACTAAAAACATGATGAGACCCAGACTGCCATCAGAAACCAAAAAAAAGAACTTTTTTGGTTTGCTACTGCAGCTTCAGATCAAATTATGTGTACAGCAATGTTAGATTTTACCTGTTTGTGCTCAATGTGAACAACAGCTGAGCGCATAAAATATCACCAGAGTCAAACTGTGTATGATAGCAAAAGTACAGTAATGTGTAACAATGCAGACATTCCAGGTCCAAGTCCAAATCATAAGACCGCT